>NW_015162602.1:15957-27906 GCF_001447785.1 Gekko japonicus
ATGTAAGGTTGCCATCCTCCCGGTGGGGACTGGAGTCCTCCCAGAATTACAACCAGGGCTATTTTGGGGGCAGGAACGCACAGGAACGGAGTTCCGGCTGGCTCCCGAGTTGGCCACGTCCAGCAGGAACTCATTAGCATAATAGGCCACACCCAACAGCAGAAACTCATTCGGATTGGCTACGTTAGGGGTGTGTGGCCTAACATGCAAAAGGCCCTGGGTTTTGACAACAAACAAGGTAAAGAGAATAAGAAGCAAAAGGTGGGTGTGGCTGGATGACCACACTTCTGGTAACATGGGGGTGTGGCCTAATATGCGAATGAGCTGTGCTGTCAGGGTGTGGCCTAATATGCTAATAAGTTCCTGCTGTTGGGTGTGGCCTATTATGCTAATGAGTTCCTGCTGGGCTTTTTCTACAAAAAGAGCCCTGATTACAACTGCTCTCCAACCTACAGGAATCAGTTCCCTTTGAGAAAACGGTGGCTCTGGAGGGTGGACTCTATGGCAGGACATCCCTGCTTGACCTCCTTCCCCAAAGGTCACCCTCCCCGGGCTTCAGCATCAAATCCGCAGGGAGTTTTCCAACCTGGAGTTCACAACCCGACTGCTGTCCAGGCTGGGAGCTGAAGAGACCTCCCAGATGAGCCACTGCAATAAAAATCAGCCCTCAGAGGTATCCTCGGGCATGGCACCCACTGTAGGGCAGGGGGGAAGCTATACTTCAGTATTTTGTTTCCATAGAAAAGCAGAAAAGGCTGCAGGGGGGGGAAATGTGTTGTCAGTGTTGGCCTAGGTGCAGTGGTTAAGAGTGCGGCCAGCTTGGTGTAGTGGTTAAGAGTACAGACTCTAATCTGGGAGAACCGGGTTTGATTCCCCACTTCTCCACATGCAGCTGTTGGTGTGACCTTGGGCCAGTCATAAGTTATTTCAGAGTTGTTCTCTCAAGGGCAGTTCTGGGGAGTGCTCTCTCAGCCCCACCTACCTCACAGGGTGTCTGTTGTGGGGAGGGGAAGGGATTGCTCTGAGACTCCTTCGGGTAGTGAAGGGAGGGGTGTAAATCCAATCTCTCTCTCTCTCTCTCCCCCCATCATCCCCATTTCCAAGCTAGGGCTACCGACTCCAGGTAGGGAAATTCCTGGAGATTTGGGGGTGGCAGGGTTTTGAGAGGGGAGGGACCTCAGCGGGTGACAATACCATAGAGTCCACCCTCCAGAGGAGCTATTTCCTACCGGGGAACTGATCTCTGTAGTCTGGAGAACCTCCACATTCAGAAGCACTCAACCTCTGAATCCCAGAGCCAGGAGGCAGCATCGGGGGGAAGGCCTCGGCCTCTGTTCCCTATTGTTGGTCCTTCAGAGGAGCTGTTTGGCCACTGTGAGAGACAGGATGCTGGACTAGATGGTCCACTGGTCTGATCCAGCAGGGCTCTTCTTGTATCACGCACTCTGGGCCTAATCTGGGTTGTTGTGAAGAGAAAATGGAGGAGGGGAAAATGCTATAAGTCACTTTGGGTCCCCATTGGGGAGAAAGGTAGGGACTAAATCTGGGGTTCCCAACTTTTCTGAGCTCACAGGGACATTTGGAATTCTGACAGGATGGTGGGCACAGCTCCAAATTGGGTGCCACAAAATGGCTGTCACAGGAGGCGGAGACAGCCACAAAATGGCTGCCGTGGCTTACCTTCAGCCACACAGTGAAGATCCTCGTGCTGTGGTGTCAGCTGCTGCCAAAGCAATGTTTTTAAACGGTTTTAAACATCTGCACATCCAGTCTAACCTCCAGTGGCCAATCGAAAGTCCTTCTGGACAAACGCCCCCCACCCCTTTCTAAAAACACTTGGTAGACGTCAGGAGAGGTGTCTGTGAGCACAGTGTTGGGGACTCCTGGTCTAAAGGAACTACCAAACTAAATTTGGGAGGAGCTGGAGTTGCCTTAAAACTTTGCTAGACTTCCCACACGGGTCCACTTTCCCCATTGGGGGTCTGATGCTTCTGGGAGAGATGAGACACATCGGCTCACTCGGGCTTGAGAGGGAGTGGATGATCTGTGGGCCCCACCATAAAAGGGGACCCTGTGGGCAGAGCAATGGGGTAATAAGAAAAATAAATTTGTTTATACCTCACATTTCTCCCCAGAAGAGATCCAAAGCAACTGACATTGGTTTCCTCTCCTGCTCCTCACAACACGTCTGTGGGGCAGGTTCGGCTATGAGAGTGTGAGTGGCCCAAAGTCACCCAGTGAGCTTTCAGGGCAAAGCTGGGATTCATACTTGGATGTCCCAGATCCTGGTCCGGCACTCTCAGAGGTCGATTTGGGGGGGATTGCGGGGGATCGCAGTTCCCCCGGGTGAGGTGCGGGGGGCGGGGCACATGACGAAGCCCCGCCCCCTGCTTCCGGCCGCCCCGCTTCCAGCCCTCATTCAGCCAGGAGGAGGCAGGAGAAGAGGGAGGGTAAGTTGCTTCCTCCCCGCCTCTCCCCACCCCTGCCTGCCTGGGGCCAGGGAGGGCCTTGGCGGGGCTTCCTCGCACTCCCGCCAGCCTTGCAGGTCCACCGCCGGGCCCCTGATGTCAGGGGGTGTGGCATATGCTAATGAGTTATGCTAATGAGTTCCCCTAGCTCTTTTTCTACGAAACGACCCCTGGGCACTCTAATGTCTCCTCCACTCTGGCTCTCTGGGTGAACACCTCTATTGAATCAAGACAGTCCTGGGAAGTCACATGGGTGAGGCCTGGGTGTCTTGGAAGGCAACCACGAGCAAGCGTTGAGGAGGACTTCTGGGAACGTAACAGGACCGTCTCATAAGAGCATAAGAAGAGCCCTGCTGGATCAGACCAGTGGTCGATCCCGTCCAGCATCCAGCCTCACACAGTGGCCAGCCAGTTCCTCTGGACGGCCAGCAACAGGGCATAGAGGCCGAGGCCTTCCCCTGATGTTTCCTCCTGGCTCTGGGATTCAGAGGCTGGCTGACTCTATATGTGGAACTTCCCCTCACTCACCGTGGCCAGTAGCCATTGATAGACGTCTCCAAGAATCTCATGTTCTTATGAGGCTACTGTGGATGGATAAGAAAAGGAAGAGCTTAACTCAGGAGTCAAATGAGGAGGAATTTCCCACAATGTATTATGGGTCTGCATGGAAACTGAACAGAGTTCTGTAGTGTTCCTTTTGTAATTGCTTTCACATGGATAACACCAACTATTCTCTCTGTCGGCCTACTGTCATATTGCAGCTCCTCTATAACTGGAATGCCCAATCCACGGAGAAGCAACATTTTTTTTGAATCCCCCCCCCCCCCAGTAAGTTTACCTATATATCTTGTTTCTGAATCCAGTGTTGGGCAGCCCACTGAAAAATCATTGAATGCTACATAAAGCAGGTTGAGAAGCGCTTTAAGCAAAATGCCACAGCAGGGAATTTTTCCGTGAAGGAATCCATAGTGAGGGGACAGGAGTTCTTAACATCATGGTCGCTGAAATAAAAATCTGAATTCCTGGGAAGTTGTGATGGAGAACATCAGACCAGTGGTTCATCTAGTCCAGCATCCTGTCTCACACAGTGTCCAACTAGTTCCTCTGGATGGCCAGCAACAGGGCAGAGAGGCCGAGGCCTTCCCCTGCTGCCGCCACCTGGCACTGAGATTCAGAGGCTTAGTGCCTCTGAATTTGGAAGTTCCATTTAGTCGCCATGGTGAGTAGCCACTGATAGACCTTTCCTCCACGAATCTGTCTAATCCCCTTTTAAAGCTGTCTCCAACCGGAGCCCTCACTACATTTTATGGTGGTATTCCTTTTGTCTGTCGGCAGGACAGACAAAGTATTCCTTTTGTCTGTCGGCAGGACTGCCCAGCATGTATGGATTCTGTTGCTAGATCTTAGTGCTAAAACATGGGATCTGATCCACAAAAGTGGTAGTTTCCCCTCCCCACCCCACCCCACCGAGATATGTCTGAATCAATTTTCAGTCAGCCCTTGGGGAAATAATCATTTGTTGTTTCAGATCCTGCAGCGAGTTAGGAATGATGGGTCCGTGAATTCCCCTAAAGAAGAGTCGACTCTCTTGGACTCTGAAGAAACCAAGCCAGGGGATCTAGGCTTCATGGGTAAGGTGTGCTGTTATGTGGGAGCTGTTATGGGAAGGAGTAGAGAAGTGTGGCGTAGTGGTTAGAGCAGGGGCACCCAACGTGGTGCCCGCCCACTCCTTTCCTGGCGCTCACCAGGCGCTTTTAGAAAGTAGCGGGTTCAGGTGAGGCTTTTGCCCAGAGAGGCTTCTGATTGGCCATATTGGCTGTGCTGACATTTAAAGAACATTGGCTGAGGCAATATTTATTTATTTATTTATTGGGTTTCTATCCCGCCGCCACCCCCATGAACGGCTCTATCAGTCCCCCAGCATCACCTGACGAATACCCCCCCGACTCAAGCTGAACCTTTAGAATACTGCATAATAATAATAATAGTAATATACTTTATTGTCATTGTACATAGTACAACGAAATTGAAGATGCAATCATTTCGGTGATCTGCAACAATATTCATATACACTCACACACCACTCACTACTGTCCCATAACTCCCTTAAGGTTCACATAACAAGTTAAAACCGCCAATGTCACCCAAGTTCCAGTTTCATACAGCATTTAAGGCAATAATAGCTCTCGAATAAAAACTATTTTTTAATCTTTTTTGTGCTTGCTTTAATTGTCCTATATCTTCTGCCCGAAGGCAGCAGTTCAAACAGGGAATGATCAGGATGTGACAAGTCCTGCAAAATGTTCTTTGCTTTTTTCAAACATCGAGAACTATACAATTCCTCCAGGAGTGGGAGAGGGCAGCCAATGATCTTCTGGGCTGTAATAACAACTCTCTGGAGTGCTTTCCTCTCCACAGCCGTACAACTGGCAAACCAGGCGCAAACATAATATGTTAAAATGCTCTCTATTGAGCAGCGATAGAAGGACATCAGTGTTTTCTCACTCAAGTTATTTTTCTTTAAAAGTCTTATACGTATATAAGTGCCATCAAGTCACAACTGACTTATGGCAACCCCAGTAAAGGCCGTTCATGTCAGGCGAGAAGCAGAGGTGGTTTGCCATTGCTTGCCTCTGTAGAGCCTTCCTTGGTGGTCTCTCATCCAAGGACTAACCTTGATTAGCTTCTGAGATCTGACGAGATCGGGCTATACCATACCACCTTTCCTCCCCAGGATAGTACATGCTGGTTGTCAATTTAATAAATGAAACTGAAATGTTTCTCCGTGTTGTGGTTTTCTTCCTTTTCTGCAGGGAATGAATCTTCCTTTGCCGCAGCAAGTGTTGGCTGGATACCCCAAAATGAGGAGAAAACTCATGCCCCAGGATTTACTGGTCGAATGGAGCCATCATTGGAGGAACCAGAAGCGAGAAGGTTCCAGCGTCCCGATCAGGAAAAAGCTTTGGAGAGTCCACCAAAGCCTGATAGACAGCAAGGAAACCACAAAAACAGTGCAGTGGGGAAATCCGTTTGTTGCAAGAGAGCAGGTAGGGACCTCACCAAAACCACAGCCCGACAGAAGATGTCCATGGGTGAGAGGCAAAAGACATGCAACATCTGCCAGAAAAGATTCAGCTGGAGCACCGATCTCATTAAACACGAGAGGACTCACACAGGAGAAAAACCTTTCAAGTGCTTGGACTGCGAGAAAAGCTTCAGCCAGAAATCGGACCTTAATGTCCACCAGAGAATCCACACAGGCGAAAAGCCCTTTAAATGCTCTCACTGTGGAAAGAGCTTCAGGCAGGAGCACAAACTTGATCGTGCACGAGAGGTCGCACACCGGGGAGAAGCCCTATAAATGCTCGTACTGCACGAAGACCTTCTGTGCTGGGTCACAGCTAATTACCCACCAGAGAATCCACACAGGAGATAAGCCCTTTAAATGTTTTGAGTGCGGGAGGACCTTTAGCTGGAGTGCGACCTTCCGAAGGCACCAGAGAATCCACACAGGGGAGAAACCATATAAATGCTTGGAATGTGGTAAAAGCTTCAGTTTCAGGTCTGTTCTTCTAGCTCATGAAAGGACCCACACAGGAGACAAGCCCCACAAATGTTCAGACTGTGGGAAAAGCTTCAGCCAGAGGGCGCACCTTAATAGTCATCAGAGAATCCACACTGGAGAGAAGCCATTCCAATGCTCACAGTGTGGGAAAAGTTTCAGTCTGCGATCGGTTCTGATTGCTCATGAAAACACCCATGCTTTAGAGAAACCACACAAGTGTTCGGACTGTGGGAAAAGTTTCAGTAACAAATCCCAGCTGACAAACCATCTGAGACTTCATACGGGAGACAAACCCTATAAGTGTTTTGTCTGTGGGAAAACCTTCAACCTGAGCTCCCTCCTTACCGGACACTTGAGAACCCACACAGGGGAGAAGCCATACAAATGCTCACACTGTGAGAAAAGCTTCGGTGGCCGATCCACCCTTGTTGCGCATGAGAGAACCCACACGGGAGAAAAGCCACACAAATGCCCAGATTGTGGGAAGAGCTTCAGCCAGAAAACGAATCTTAATAGCCATCACAGAATCCACACTGGGGAGAAGCCACATAAATGTTTAGACTGTGGGAAGGGCTTTAGCCAGAAATCACACCTCCTTACTCATCGACGAGACCACACAGGAGAGAAACCTTTTAAATGTGCTTGTTGTGATAAAACCTTTAGTGCCAAGTCGACTCTTGTGGCACATGAGAGAACCCACACAGGGGTGAAGCCACATGAATGCAAATACTGTGGGAAAACCTTCAGCCGGAAAGCCCATCTTGCTAGACATGAGAGAACACACAACGCAGGGAAACAGGTTTTAGCGTTGAGTCACTAGAATGTACCCTGGCAAAGTCCCTATGCGTTTTGCCATGCAGGCTTCGTCAGGGGGAATCTATAAAAACATAATTTGATATTTAATATAGGTAACAGAAAGACCCCCCCCATAATAAAAGTGATTCCAAAGTTATTAAAAATACTATTAAAAAGACAGGATCAAAATGAATTTCAAAGATAGATGCATATTGGTCAATATACAATATAAGATAAATAAATTGTATATTGGGCATGAAGCAAAACAATAAAAATATATAATATACAAAGTAAATACTGACCAGGACATTCACCTAGTACTGGAACTGTCCACAGCAATTAATTTTTTTTACAGTGGAGAATGATGCAATGTTTTTTATGCATGCAGTGATTAGCTGAGCAAGGTCACAAGTCCCAGATCAGAGTTTAACCCATGAGGGGCCAAAGTCTGCAGCCTAAAGATCCACTCCATTTCCTTTTTAGCGGGACTTTTTCATTATGATGGTAAGATTTATATAACCCCCCCCCCAAAAAAAAAATCAGTGGGTCCATGTTCCTTTTCTATCGAATGCTATACCAAAGGTGCACCAACTATTCTGTGAAGTATGTTACCGCTATGTCTTTAATTCTCTAGAGGTCTTCCATGCTTATATCTTATCGCAAGGACATCTGATGGCATATACAACCATAACTGAATTGCATGTTGTGAAGTTAATCAGAACATATTCTTTTTTGTCAAAGGGACTGATAAAACTTTTCATGTTAAGAGTTAGGTTACAACACTTGCAGTGTGCACGTCTAAAATGGCCTTTGGGCAAACCTGTTCCTCGAATGGTTGATTGTAGGTTGCATGAGAACAAAGGTGTTGCTGTAAATTTGTCTTTTAAACGGAATGTTCTTTTAAAAGAGGTAGTGGGGTTTTTATCATAAAGTGAAGCATCACATAGCATATTCCAGTTTTTATACGTGATCTTCTTTAATTGTGCACTGATGTGGTTATAAGTCATTCTGAGACTTCCTTTTGTTGTTATGCAATAGGTCTTCCCTTCTGCAAGCTTGTAGCCTTATCAAATTCTGTTTTTAAGATATGATCCGGGTAACCCCTGGCGGCAAGATTTTGTTTTAGGGTTTTTGCCTCCCTTTGATAATTGATATTAATGCAGTTTCTTCTAACTCTCAAGAATTGGCTGTATGGCAAATGGTTTTTTAAAAATGTGACTTTGATAAAAAAACTATCAAACCTTAAAAAGGAAACTCTATCTGTAGGGTTTTTTTGGTATATGTTTGGTATATGTTTGCCCATATTCTATTGCCATTTTGATTGATCATGGCATCCAGAAAATTGGTATGGTGTTCACTGGAAGTTATTTCAGATTTAATGTTATTATCCTGAATGTCAAGCCACCTATGAAAGTACAACTGCCTCTCCGCATTAAGAAAATACTATCAATGTATCGCCACCATATTGATATAAATCTTTGAAAAGGATTCCTCTCTGAATATATAAGTTTCCCCTCAAATTGACCCATATATAGGTTAGCAATTTCCAGAGCCATAGAGGACCCCGTGGCAATATCCTGAATCTGCCAAAAAAATTTTAACTGAATGAAAAATAGTCCCAGGTTAATGTTAGTTTGGCCAGTGCCACGAGAAGAAATGTAGGTGGATGGCGATCTTGTCTCTTCATCAGTGTGTTTTCTATAATCGACAGTGCTTCTTGCTGTGGAATGTTTGTGTACACAGAGACCACGTCTAAGGTTACTAGAAGAGCATTGGCATCAACGTATTTCAAATGGCCCAAGGTATTAATAAAATCGGTGGTGTCCTTAATATATGATTGTAACATTGGTATGAAGGGTCCAAGGTAATATCCTACATACTTGGAGATTGGTTCAAGGACTGAATCATAACCTGAGACTACAGATCTTCCGGGGGGGGGGGTATTTTATTTTTATGGATTTTTATGGGGTTTTGGCAAAGTATAGAACACGGGTGTTCTAGGATATTCTTTATCTTAAAAGCTTTTTCATGTTGAAATATGTCCCCCCCCCCCTTTTTTTTTTGGTCCAGTTGCCCCAATCTGTTCACTTGAGGCCACCATCAAATCCACCACTGAATTCAAGAAAGATCCTGCTGTTAGGTGCCTAGTTAGGAAAATACCCTCCCCTCACCATTGTACCACTAGCTTAGATAAAAATTGTGTCTGTAAACTGCCCTGAGCCTCATGGATAGGGCGGTATATGAATTGCAAATGTAATGTAACAATGGATTCAGGCAGCTATCCAAGAGGAGCAGAGTCCCCGAGAATTATGCTAATGTCCCCAGAAGGGGTTCTGTGCAGGGGAGTCCTTTGTGGGCATGGCAGTTGGCTCTCTGGCCATGGGGCTACTTTTGAGGGGCTACTTCTTTCCACAGCATCTTTCCTACTGGACCCACATCACTTTAGGTGAATGTCTGGCTGGTCCAGTGATTGAAGGCTACGACTGGGGCCAAGAAAAGGGAGACTGAAGGGTTACACGAACAGTCCCTCAGAGTTCCTAGTGGAAGACCTAGGGCTCAGTGGTAGAGTCTCTGCTTAGCATGTAGGTCCCCGGCATCTCCAGTTAAAAAGGACCAAGCAGTAGGTGACGTGAAAGACCTCTGTCTGAGATCCTAGAGAGCTGCTGCGAATTTGAGTAAGCAAACCTGATCTCGATGGACCGATGATTCAGTGTTAAGTCGCTCACTTAACAAAGCAGTCGGAGAGTGATTCAGCAAGAACACAACTTTATTCTTCCACTCGAACACAACTCCAACACGGATCAACATCTGATAGCCAGAACAGCCTTTACATTGGCAGCTGTCCTGCTTTTAAACATTCCCGGCGAATGTAGCCACACCCACTGTACAAATACCAACCAATAAGGTTGTTCACATAAGGACCAATCACAGATGTTCCCGCTCAGGGAGCTTGCTAGAAGGTGATTGGTTAGGTGCTTCCTGGGCTAGTAACATGATTGGATGGATTTGGATCCTAGCCCAGGACGAAGCTTTACATTACACTTCAATTAGATGTTTCACAACATATCATACATTCAAGGCAGCTTTGAATACACTACATTCAGTATAAGACCTCTTAATTTGTTCAGGATGGGGGGAAAGGATATACTACTTTACACAGAGAGACTGATTAAAATGTGGAATTCCGTGCCAGAGGACGTAACTTTAAAACGGGATTAGATAGATTCACGGAGGATAAATCTATCAATGGCTATTGAGGGGACCCTCCATGTTCAGCACTAAGGCCTCTGAATCCCAGAGCCAGGAGGCATCATCAGGGGAAGGCCTTGGCCTCTTATGCCCTGTTGTTGGCCCTCCAGAGGAACTGGTTGGCCACTGTGTGAGGCAGGAGGCTGGACTAGATGGAGCATTGCTCTGATACAGCTATTCTTACGTTCTTATGCTTAGCATGAAGAAGGTCCTGGGTTCAAACCCTGGCATGGGCTAGGTAGTAGGTGATATGAAAGACCTCTGCCTGAGACTCTGGAGAGCCCCATAAGAACATAAGAGACGCCAATGTTGGATCAGGCCAAAGGCCCATCCAGTCCAACACTCTGTGTCACACAGTGGCCAGAAATACCAGGTGCCATCAGGAGGTCCACCAGTGGGGCCAGGACACTAGAAGCCCTCCCACTGTTGACCCCCCCCAAGCACCAAGAAGACAGAGCATCACTTGCCCCAGAGCCCCTAGCTATACCTTGTGGCTAATAGCCACTGATGGACCTCTGCTCCATATGCTTATCTAATTCCCTTTTGAAGCCGTCCATGCTTGTAGCCGCCACCACTTCCTGTGGCAGTGAATTCCATGTGTTAATCACTCTTTGGGTGAAGAAGTACTTCCTTTTATCCGTTCTAACCCGACCGCTCTGCAGTTTCATGGAGTGCCCACGAGTTCTTGTATTGTGAGAAAGGGAGAAAAGTACCTCTTTCTTTACCTGCTCTTTCCCATGCATAATCTTATAAACCTCGATCATGTCACCCCTCAGTCGTCTTTTCTCCAAGCTAAAGAGCCCTAAGCGCTTTAACCTTTCCTCATAGGGAAAGTGTTCCAACCCTTTTATCATTTGAGTTGCCCTTTTCTGCACTTTTTCCAAAGCTATAATATCTTTTTTAAGGTGTGGTGCCCAGAACTGCACACAGTATTCCAAATGAGGTCTCACCATTGATTTATATAGGGGCATTATTATATTGGCTGATCTGTTTTCAATACCCTTCCTAATAATCCCCAGCATAGCATTGGCCTTCTTTATTGCAGTCACACACTGTCTCGACATTTTCAGTGAGTTATCCACTACAACTCCAAGATCTCTCTCTTGATCAGTCTCTGCCAGTTCAGACCCCATCAATGTGTATTTATATTTAGGCCACTGCCAGTCTGAGTGGTCAATACTGACCTTAGTGGACTGACGGTCTGATTTAGTAAAAGAGTTTTGTGTGTTCCTCACAGAGATCCTCCTAGAACATAGTTGAGCCTTTCTTTGGCCACCTTGTAGCTAGAGTTGCCAACTTCCAGCTGGGACCTGGAGATCTCCTGGAATTACATCTGATCTCTAGACTATAGCAATTCGTTCCTCTGGAGAAAATGGGTGCTTCAAGTGGTGGACTCTATGGCATTATACCCAGCCAGTTTGGTGTAGTGGTTAAGAATGGTGGACTCTGATCTGGGAGAACCGGGTTTGATTCCCCACTCCTCCACATGCAGCTGCTGGAGTGACCTTGGGTCAGTCACAGTTCTATCAGAGCTGTTCTCTCAAAAGCAGTTATCAAAAGAGTTCCCCCAGCCCCACCTACCTCAGCAGTGTTCCCTCTAAGCTGAGTTGGCGTGAGCTAGCTCACAGTTTTTTAGCCTCTGGCTCACACTGTTTTGTCTCAGCTCAGGAAGGACGGCTCCAGATCAAACTGATTTATGCAGTAGCCAAATCACTCACAACTTTAATGCCTGTAGCTTACAAGGTAGAATTTTTGCTCACAAGACTCCACACCTTAGAGGGAACATTGCTCACAGGGTGTCTGTCGTGGGGAGGGGAAGGGAAAGGAGATTGTAAACCACTCTGAGACTCCTTTGGGTAGTGAAGGGCGGGG
>NW_015162602.1:30134-30365 GCF_001447785.1 Gekko japonicus
CATCGGTGACCTCTGTGTGTCAGGCAAAGGGCAGAATATGGGTTTGAGGCCTAAAATTCAGATCATGGTGCTTTACAGAACTTGTCTTAATGGACCATTCAAAGAAAACAGAGACCTAGCTTCACCGACTCAGGCTTTATAGCTAAGCAACTGTGGAGCTGCGGTGGCTCAAGTGGTTAAGACGCTGAACTGCAGGCTGTGGAAGGTTGGTAGTTCAGCAGTTCGAGACCC
>NW_015162602.1:30688-35302 GCF_001447785.1 Gekko japonicus
GAAAGCAAGAAATTGCAAGTAGATAAATAGGTACCACTTCGGTGGGAAGGTAACAGCGTTCCGTGCGCCTTGGTGTTTAGTCATGCCGGCCACATGACCACGGAAACGTCTTCGGACAGCGCTGGCTCTTCGGCTTTGAAACGGAGATGAGCACCGCAACCCTAGAGTCGGATTCGACTGGCTTTCGAGCAAAGGAACCTTTACCTTTACCTTTTAACTGTGGAATAAACTGGCAACAACTCTAACATCTCTCTTTAGAGTTGCCAGCTCCAGGTTGGGAAATACCTGGAGGTTTTGGGGTAGACCCTGAGGAGGGCAGGGCTTGGGGAGGAACTTCAGTGGGGTATAATTAGGGTTGCCAGACCCCCCCCAGTGGAGGCAAAGTTCCCCTGCTGCCAGGCCCCACCTCCCCGCCACTGATCAGCTGGCTGGCAGAGGGGAATGTACCCCCAAAAGAGGGAGATCCATCAGACATGCAGCAGTGTGTCTACATCACTGCCCATGTTACCCAGAAGTGACATCATCACATCTGCGATGCTGGGACAATGCTCTATAGTATTTATAGTAGAAGACAAATTTACCATAGAGTTTTTGCCCAAATACCAGAGCATCACCGCAACATCCAGGATGTGATGACATCACTTCCAGGTCATGGGGACAGTGACATGGACACTTCACTGTATGTCAGATGGGGCCCCCATCCTCCACCAGTTGCCAGGAAGGACTTGGCAACCCTAGGTATAATGCCATAGAGTCCACCCTCCAAAGTAGCCATTTTCTCCATGGGAATTCACCTCTGTAGTCTGGAAAGTAGTTACAATTCCAGGAAATCTCCCGGTCCCACTGGGAGCAGTTAGCGACACTTCACTTTGGCTGGCCTTTAATGCCCCCTTTGTGCAGTCGATGATTGTCCAGGAATTCTGTAAATCTCCCCCTCCCAATTAAAAAAAAAATGCCCCGGCATTAAAAAAAAAATCCTGACCATGGAAACAAACTTCCAGTTGGTGAGATGTATTCCCACGTGATCCTTTCCGGCTTTCCCCGCCGTTCGCATCGGCGGCACAGCTCCCTAAGGGTTAAAGACAAAGAGCCGCCATTCCTAGAGGGGCCGGGAAGATGAAAGGGATGCGTGTGTCTGTGCTACAAAAAAAAAGTCAAAGTTCCTTCCTGCTTGAATTTCCTCCTGCAGCAGATGAATGGGGGGAGGGGGGAACAGAGGTAAGAAGGCCCAAGCTGAGAGCTGTCTTTTGTATGCAGGAGATTTAGAGAAACTGGTGAGTACCGCAAGAGAAAAACACAGATCGGGGATATTCCCCCCCCTTTCCTGGAAAATCCATGGTTTTGCTTCATCCCTTCTGCTGCACCGGCTGGATTTCTGCCTGCCGTGCAGCTTTTAAAGATACAGGCCCTCTGCCAGGGAAGAAACAGTAACCCCCCTTTTCCAGCCGTTAAACGCCGTAAAAGAGAGCCTCCATGTTCAGAGGCAGTATACCACGTGCTGGAGGAACAAAGATCAGGGAAAGGGCTGTTTCCTCTGTGCCCAGCGCAGGATAGGGCATGCTCTATTAGACTAGGAATAGAGACACTTGGGTTCAAACCTTAGAGCCATCCAGTCCTGAAGCATGCTGGGTGACCTTGGTCTCGTGTGTGCCCTACCTTGCCTGGTTGTTGTGAGGGTGACAGAGGAGGCAAGAACTATTTGGGCTGCTTTTGAGTTCCTTGGCAGGATGGGTGAAAGTGTTCCCTGTACTGTTGATAACAGGCTGCTGGGCTGGTCATGTGGGAAAGGCAGCTTGGCTGGACCCGTGCAGGAAACAGTGCAAGCCTGGAAGCTACACCAAGTTCTTTGCTTGTTGTTAGAGTTTTTCAGTCATGAAAAGATGCCATGCTTGGTAGTGGCATGAGAGTTGTAGCAGGACGCTGTGGGAGGGAATTAAGGCATCAAGCCTTGCTACAGGGCTCAGTCAGTAGCAAAAGTTTACCCGGCCCCCAATAGAGGAAAAGAGATTTCTGGAAATGCCTGAGAAGAACTTTGGGTAAGCCTAGTTGATCTTGGAAAGAGAGTAATCCATATTCTGATATCTTTGGGATCTCCAGAGCCAGAGGGGTGGAAATGGGCCTAGTTTGTTGCTTCTAATCCACTTTGGCAAATGAAATTCTAGATTTCTTAAAAAATGAATAAGAGTTTTTTAGATTTTTTTTTTTAGGTTTGCTGGTTCAGAGCTCTCAGGATGAAAATAATTCACTGCCTACCTCTGTTGCATTTTTTGTAGTGCTTTTACAAAATTTGGATGTTTGCTTAAAAATTTAGGATTTCTGCTTTTTAAAGCTTATGCTTAGTCATTTAAAAACTGTTTTTTATACATTTTTATTTCAACTTACAAACATTCAAACATAAACTATAATAATTTATATTCAAAAGCATACATTTATATAAAACACTTAAATTTACTTTTAATGTCTCACTTCTATTTAAATACCTTTATTCTATCTTTCCCATGTATCTTCATATCTAATAACATTTTATTATAAACATGTATCACCTAACTCCTTCTATCATTCTCTTAATTTTGTTCTTGATTTTCAGCTATATAATTGTAAAAAAATTTCTATTTTTCTTGAAATTCTGAAGTCGGTCTGTTATGTGTAAAAGATGGTAATTTTGTTGCATATTCATTTAATTTATTCTTCCATTTCTTCAGATCTGGGTATTTCACTGCCTTCCATTTTGCTGCAAATATTACTCTTGTACTTAAATAATTTACTGTGTATTTTTGTAATATTGCTTGGTAAAATATTTAATAGCATATTTTTCTGATCTATCGCAAATTTAAGTTTTAATATCTTTTGCATTTCTTCATTTATCTCTACCCAATATCTTTATTTGTTTTTGCTATATCTTTAGTAGTATACCATCTAAAAAACAGGTTATACTAGTTTTCTTTTAGTACTTGTCATTCAGTAAACTTAACTTCTTTAGTCCATAGATTTTCCCACTGACTCACGTGTATGTTTTCTCCAAAATTTTGCATCCGTTTTATCATACAGTTTTTACTTGCTCTGTTTCAGTATCATATTGCAGTAACATTTTATATTATTTTTCTTAATAGAGGCTTTAAATCTCCAGTGATTAATTGTTCGAAAGTTGTTTTCTTTCTTAGTTGATCTCCTTCTTTTGCTATTTGTTCTTTCAGTATGGATACCATCTGATGGTATAGCAACCATGGAATGGCGTCCCCCCCCCCTCATCATCGTGACTTTCTTAGTCGACCCTCTTCTTTAGCTATTTGTTCTTTGAATTTGGATACTATTTGATGAGGTAACAACCACAGAATGTTTTTTTCCTTCATCTTGAACTGCTTGCCAGGATTTTAATTTTTCTTGTTTATCCATCATATATTCAAGTTTTATCCTCAATTGGGGATGTCAGTGGCAAGGTTGGCAGACTTATTCTATTTCTGCATTGAAACCACATCCTTAATAGATCATCTCTCAAGATATGATTACCATCTTGTATTTGAATTGTTTTTAGTGATTTCTTAGCCCATAGGTAATTATGTATTCCTTCTTCAATATCGATTCTCTCCGATTTAACATTCCTTTGATTTGAATTTGTAATCCCAGTCTGACACCCAGACTAGTGCAAGTACGTATAAATTAGATATAATACATGTACAACTACATATAAGTCAAAATTCAGTCTCTAAGATGTCCATTCCCAACGCTTGAAAAATCTGACATAGGGAAACTTTCCAAATAATTATCCTGCTGTGTAAGGAAGTGCGCTTCCTCCCTAGTTCATTAGGGTGATGAAGCTTGTAGCAAGCTATTGATAAAAGCCATTTTGAAACTCTATTTCTCAAGAGCTAATGGATCCTTTTCTGTTTTCTTCAAAGCTGATGATCCTTCTACAAATGAAATCAATTATCTCAGGTAATAAGGTACATTAATGACAGAACGCAACTGCCTCCAGATTTCAATTCTTCAGGATAGATGTACTTCCACAACAGGCTCGTCTTAAAGACTGAATTTTGACTTTTGATTTACATGTAGTTGTATATTTATTTATTAATATTTATTTATTATTTCAATTTATATCCCACCTTGCCGGACAAACTGGCTCAAGGTGGCGTACAGACATTAAAATGCAATAAGACAATAAATACAATAAAATTCACATGAACATCGTAAAGTGCTAATAAGAACAATACAGGTGATGGCAGCAAAGGCCTGGAAAAAAAAACGGAAAAATTTTTTTGGGGGGAAACGTTCCCCCCCCCCAGTTTTTTTCCTGAAGCCTTTTTGTTTTTTTCCGAAAAATTGGAAAAATTGAAAAAAGAAAAGACAAGAAAAAAATTGATTATGGAACGTTTTATTTTAACATGATGAATAAAATATTTTAAGACCAGGTGTTCAAATATTTTCCAAATCATTTCTAATATAATATATATGGTATCAGATTGATGTAATTTCTGTGTACTGAGGACAAGCAAGTCCTAGGTTACAAACTGAATTCTCCAATGCAAGAACAAGATGCATTTCTTCCTTTAGGAGGTGCGATTGTCAGAAGAAAATAAAAAAGTTTCAGTTTTGTTTTTGCATGTGGGTGGGTAT
>NW_015162602.1:35681-35792 GCF_001447785.1 Gekko japonicus
ACTATTATATTTGGGATAAAGCACACTTATAACCTTTATAATTATATGAGTTTATTTCTTTATTTTACATATTTTTGCACAGTACAACCTTGTTTAACTTAACTATTCATA
>NW_015162602.1:37367-45228 GCF_001447785.1 Gekko japonicus
CTTTCCCATCTTTTTAAACCTTCAGTAATTCTTGCCCAAACTTTTGGATAATTCGTAGAATCATAGAGTTGTAAGGGACCTCCAGGGTCATCTAGTCCAACACCCTGCACAATGCAGGAAATTCACAAATATCTCTCCCTATACCCCCATTATCTTTATAATTATATAATTATTTTATAATTATCTTTATAAAGATTAGTAATTTCTCATGTTATATTCCCAAATATTTTATTGATTTTTTTAGTAACAACACATTATGTTATTTTGTTCTTGTTGTCCGTGTTCTTGTCTTTAATTTTATTGTAAGCTACCTTGAGAATCATAACTGGGTCAAAGCACAGGATATACGTATCTATAAATATCTAACATAAAGCAACACAGATAAATTACATTTATACTGGATTTCACAAGTGCAGCTTGATTTCCATTGTATCAGATACAAAACACATACATCAGTGAACGCAGTGGGAGGGCAACCTGTAAAGCCATTTCCCGCATCTCCCCGTAGTGACCTTTGTTTCATGTTGACGCTCTGGCTGATACTTTCCATTTAATTTCACCCCGTAGATTTCCCCATAGCCAGCCAAGTCGAAATTTTTCTGTCTGACAGTCATAATAGCATTCAAAATTAGGAAATGGGCCTGAATTTTAGAAGGCAGAGAGAGATGAGTCATGTTCAGAAAAGAACTATCAGATTCTTTCACGGGGAGTGGGCGGGTGGGTTTCCTTAAAGAAATTTCTCACGTGCCATAATTTCATCATCACACAGGCTGGACTCGTGCATGGAATGATCTAAAGACAGGGTTGTATTTAATCAGGATATTTAAATCAGTGTATGCAGGGCTCTTTTTGTAGAAAAAGCCCAGCAGGAACTCATTAGCATAATAGGCCACACCCAACAGCAGGAACTCAGTAGCATATTAGGCCACACCCCTGACAGCACAGCATATTAGCATATTAGGCCACACCCCCATGTTATCAGAGGTGTGGTCATCCAGCCACACTCACCTTTTGCTTCTTATTCCGTTTACCTTGTTTGTTGTCAAAACCCAAGGTTTTTTTTTGTAGCAGGAACTCCTTTGCATGTTAGGCCACACACCCCTAATGTAGCCAATCATCTTATTGCGTGTCTGCTGTTGGGTGTGGCCTATTATACTAATGAGTTCCTGCTGGGCGTGGCCCACTCGGGAGCCAGCCGGAACTCCGTTCCTGTGCGTTCCTGCTCAAAAATAGCCCTGAGTGTATGTCTTCACTATGCCCTCACCAGCCTGAACTTGGAAGCTAAGCAGGGTGGGCCTTGGTTAGTACTTGGATGGGAGACCACCAAGGGAGCCCAGCCTTGCTACGCAGAGGCAAGCAATGGCAAGCCACTTTTGAACATCTCTTGCCTTGGAAGCCCTATCAGGGGGTTGCCATAAATCAGCCATAACTTCATGGCACTTTCCACCTCTCGATGTCTCTCTCTCTCTCTCTTTGTTTTTGTGGTTTTGGTATTTTTGTGTGTGTGCGTGCATCTGCCCCTGGAAGTCAGGTTGACCTCTAGTGACTGACCCCATTTGGGGGACCTGGAGGATATTCAAGAGAGGTGGCTGAGTAAAGCCTGCCTCTGTCCTCCCGACTTGGTGTATGCCAAGGAAGTCTCCCACCCAAGTACAAACCACAGTCGACCCTGCTTAGTTTCCGAGATCTGATGCGTTTGGGCTTGCCTGGGCTATCCAGGTCAGGGTGAGCCTCTCCGCATCTCTTGACTTGAAGAGCCGACGGGGTCGCCCCAGGCTGCCTGCAACCTGTTGGCACTTCCCACCACTGCCGTGTTCAATATGTGGGACTTAACGCAAACTCGAGATCATGCTGGGAAACAGAGCCAAATGTGGGTATTCAGGAGCAAGGGGGAAACTCAGCATAGCCCAAAGCCCCACCTCATTTGACCCCTTTTTTGGGAGAGTTCAAAAAAGTTACTGTTATTTGGTTAATCATCCTTGTGAAATAATTAGAGGTGAAGGCACAGCCCTGAGTAGCCTGATATTGTCAGATCTCGGATGCTAAGCAGGGTCAGCCTTGGTCCTTTACTTGGTTGAGAGACCACTGAAGAAGTCCAGGGTCATTATGCAGAACCAGACAATGGCAAACCACCTCTGTTCATCTCTTGCCTTGAAAACCCCTTGAGGGGGTTACCTTGAGCTGGTTGCAGCTTGAATGCACAGTTATTTAATGGTCTGGCTGCGGTGTTGTTCTCTTCAGCAAAAATTAAATGCATTCTTATTTCTTGAGGTGCCACCCCTCTCCAGAGTCTTGCCGAACATTCTGAGCAGGATTGTCTCTACCTTCAGCCGAGAAAAGAGCAAGAGTCCAGTAGCACCTTAAAGACTAACAAAATATCTGGCAGGGAAGGAGCTTTCGTGAGTCACTGCTCACTTCTTCAGATGCAGCTAGAAAGGGAGTCCATCTGTCCCATTTATTGGACAGTGGAATGATTTCAGATGCTGAATGACATTAGCAGGCAAATGACAGTAGCAGGTGAATAACAGTAGCAGGCGTGATTGGATTTAGGTGAGATATGCAGAGGGGTAATAGGCGTGGAGAAATCAGCACTGCTAATGAGATAGGAAACCTGGGTCTCGATTCAGTCCAGGTGGATGCACTGTCTTGAGCTTCATTATCAACTGCAATTCAGCAGTCTGTCTTTCTAATCTCCCTTTGAAATTCCTTTGTAAGAGAACTGCTACTTTTAGGTCAGCAACTGAATGTCCTGGAAGGTTAAAATGTCCCCCCCACTGGTTTTTGAATGTTGTGGTTCCTAATGTCAGACTTATGTCCATTAATTCTTTGTTGAAGGGACTGGCTTGTTTGTCCAGTGTAGAGGGTGGAAGCGCATTGTTGACACCTGATGGCATAAATCATATTGGAGGATGAGCAGGAATATGAACCTGAGATGGTCTGGCTGATGTTGCTGGGTCCACTGATGGTGTTGCTAGGATCGATATGAGAGCAAAGCTGGCATCTTGGTTTGTTGCAGGCCTTGGTACCAGAGTCCCTGTGACTGTGAAGTAGTGTTCTGTTGTTATTCTCCGTGGGCTTGTCTTGTAGCAAGCTGTCCCTGGGTATCATTCTGGCTTTTCCAATCATCTTTCTCACCATCTCAGGAGGACACCGTAGTTGCAAAAATGCCTGTTGCAGATCCTTCAAGTGAGTATCTGTCGACACTCTGTTGTCTGTTGGAGCAGATGCGACTATAGTGTAGGGCTTGGTTATACACAATGGATTGTTTGATGTGGTTTGGGTGGTAGCTGGAGGCATGTAGATATGTTTGCTCATCTGTTGGTTTCTGGTGTAATGTGGTACTTATGTGTCCCTCATGTATCCGTACTGTGGTGTCCAGGAAGTTTATTTCTTGTGTAGAGTAATTCACAGTTAGATTGACGGTGGGGTGGAAGCTGTGGAAAGTCTGGTAGACTCTCTCAAGGGCTTCTTTGCCATGGGTCCAGACAAGCTGAGAAGCCACCTAGTTCAGGGGGAAGTGGCCCTGCTTTGTGTGCAGAAGGCCACAGGTTCAATCCCCAGAATCTCCAGTTAAAAAAAGAAAGGACCCTGGAGAGCCACTGCTGGTCAGAGTAGACAGCGGAGGCTTTGGCATATCAGGGGTCTGACCCTGTAGGAGGCACCTTCATGTGTTCGGTGGGACAGCCCCACAAAATTTGTGGCAGGGGGTGAGCTTTCGTGAGTCACTGCTCACTTCTTCGGGTAACTGAATCTGAAGAAGTGAGCAAATCTGAAGAAGGGAGCAGTGCCTCACAAAAGCTCACCCCCTGCCACAAATTTTTATTTATTTGTTTGTTTATTATTATTTTTGTTTATACTCTGCCCTCCCAACGGCTCAGGGCAGCTTACATATGGCAAAGCCAGAGTAAAATACAATAAAACATATAATAAATTACATATTTAAAACACAATAAAACCATCCTATCACACGGTGTTGAGCCTATATTTAATCTTCCAAGATGGGAACAACAACCCAAATTTGATGGCCAGCTCTCTCGGCAACGCGGTCTCCTGCTACGCTGTTCTACCAGGCCGGGCCAGTCCCCCTTTAACAGGGCTGCTGATGGCACACTACCTCGTTGTTAGTCTTTAAGGTGCTACTGGACTCTTGCTCTTTCCTGCGGCTACAGACAGACTAACACGGCAACCCGTCTTGATTCTTTTGTGTATCCTTGTCATAACATAAGAAGAACCCTGCTGGATCAGACCAGTAGTCCAACTAGCCCGACATCCTGTTTCACAGGGGGCAACCAGTTCCTCTGAAGGTCAAACAACAGGGTAGAGAGACCGAGGCCTTCCCCTGATATTGCCTCTTGGCACTAGGATTCAGAGGCTGACTGCCTCTGAACATGGAGCCGCTGATAGGCCTCTCCTCCATGAGTAGGGGCCATGGCCAGTGAAGGTTATGTTGCCACAGAAAATTGGGAGCTGGGGTGGGAGGAATGTTTGCTGTTCTTGTATTTTGTTGAGTTACTGGAGGTTTGGTTTCCTATTCCTCTTCAAGGAGCGGAAGGAAGGTTGGCAGAAGTCCTACTGATTGATAGCTAGATGCGTGAGGGGTTACAAGGTGATTTTGAGAGTCCCGTTGAACGATGTTTCCATCTGACGTTGTATTAAATGAAATTCAGGTCCCTGGCAGCAAATCAAATCAGCCGGGGGTCGTATAGAGATCTTGCGACTTGGCAGTACATCCTTTGGTTTCTTGAAGGTCTCGTGTAGTGGGTTCTTCGATATCAAAATTCATCATTCCAGTTGTGTACCTTACAGATTAACTCGCGGTTCATTCTCTCTGGTCTGCTTCCCTTGGTTGGGCTACATTTCTGAGACGTGTCACAACAAAGTGTTTGTTTCTCCACATAAGCACTGAGCCGTAGGCTTAGAACAGATCAAAGGAAGTGCTTCTTCACCCAAAAAAGAGTAATGAACACGTGGAATTCACTGCCGCAGGAAGTGGTGGCAGCTACAAGCATAGACAGCTTCAAGGGGGGACTGGGATTATTTGGGAAACCTCTATCATGTCACCCCTCAGTCGTCGTTTCTCTAAACTAAAGAGCCCTAACCTCTTTAACCTTTCTTCATAGGGAAAGTGTTCCATCCCCTTAATCCTTTTAGGCCCCGGTCACACGGCAAAGTTGCCGCGGGAGAGGCACGGATGGTGGGCGGATTATCCAGGCGCGATCACACCCCAATATCTGGGAAGTGGAGCGCACCCGTGGCTTACCGCCGACAACACGCATTAAAAAACTAGTACCTCCAAGGTACTAGTAAACGTTTGCCACGGGCTGCCTCCAGACGCCTGTGGTGTGATCGCACCGGCGCATGGCATTCCCCTCCGGTCCCTCGTTGTGTGATCATGGCATCCCCCTCCGGTCCCTCGCTTACCCGCCGGCGCCGAGGGAAGGACCCGTGGTGTGCCACCGGCACGTCTGATCGTGTAATCGCGGATCAAACTGCGCCGGGGCAATTAGCCACGCCTCCCCCCGCGATATCCGGCCCGTGTGACCGGGGCCATAGTTACTCTTTTCTGCACCTCTTCGTATGCTATAATATATTTTTTGAGGTGCAGTGACAGGAACTGTAAACAGTATTTCAAATGAGGCCGCACCATAGATTTATACAGGGGCATTATGACACTGGCTGATTTGTTTTCAGTCCCCTTCCTAATAATCCCCAGCATAGCATAGCATTATCTTTTTCTGTGGGTAGCCGACGGCTCTTTTAGTGATTGACGTGAGAGATAGCCACTTAGTGCTTAGATTTAGCGATACGTTTTGGGAAGGAAAATACAGATGGCTATCAATGCTACTGGCGTCATTTGGCCTCCCTGTGTCATGGTATATTTTTGCACTAAATATACTCAACTTTTCCAAGCCGTTGTTATAAGTTCTTGCTCTGTTCCTGATTTGTCACTTTTAAGCATAGGGATAAAACTAAATTATTTATGGAGGGGTGAGCAGTCTTGGCAAAACCAATAAAAAGCTTTGTCAATTCTGTTTCCATAGTCTTAAAAAATGGAATCGGTGAAGATCTTTTCAGGTCAGGGGAAAGGGGGCCTGAAGCAGCTTGAATATCTCTTCTCTTCCAATCCTAAAAAGGTGAAGTTGGGCTGAAAACCCATATACAGTTGTTTTTAACAGCAAGTCCCACTGCATAGATCAAGGGGGGGAGCTGTGTCAGTCTGTCTGTAGCAGTAGAAGAGAGCAGATGCCTCTGAAGTAGTGAGCCGTGACTCACGAAAGCTCCTGACCTGCCACAAGTTTTGATAGTCTTTAAGGTGCTACAGGAGCTGAGGTGGCTCAAGTGGTTAAGACGCAGTTCGAGACCCGGGTGCCGCATGACGGAGTGAGCTCCCATCTCTAGTTCCAGCTCCTGCCAACCTAGCAGTTCGAAAGCAAGAAATTGCAAGTAGATAAATAGGTACCACTTCGGTGGGAAGGTCAGCGTTCCATGCGCCTCGGTGTTTAGTCATGCCGGCCACATGACCACGGAAACGTCTTTGGACAGCGCTGGCTCTTCGGCTTTGAAACGGAGATGAGCACCGCAACCCTAGAGTCAGATTCAACTGGCTTTCGAGCAAGAGAACCTAGAGTCGGATTCGACTGGCTTTCGAGCAAGGGAACCTTTACATTTACCTTTAAGGTGCTACTGGACTCTTGCTCTTTTCTACTGCATTGAACATGTTTAAGATTCCTGTCTGGCATGATTAAGATGAGTAAACATGTTTAAGATTGCCGTGTGTGTTTTAATAAAGCAGAAAAGGAGGTGGTTTGAATGGGGTTACGAAACTCTGTTTACCTAATCTTTGAGCTATTCCTGTTTTAGAAATGGGAATACCAAGGCTGCAGGGAAAAGATCATCCCAGAACCAAACTCCAAGCCCCATTAGGGAGAATTCTGCCTGCTCTGTTCTTTTCCTAACTTCTGGGAGTTTTGCTCCATAGATGACTGCAGATTGAGATGCTCTCAAAAGAGCTGATCACCCTGCCCCCCCCCCCCCCCCTGTGCTGTCGTCTGGCGAGGCTGACTGATGAGATGAGATGTTAAGAATGTGAGAGAAGCCATGTTGGATCTGGCCAATGGCCCCTCCAGTCCGACGTCTGTGTCACACAGTGGCCAAAACCCAGGTGCCATCAGAAAGTCTACCAGCCAAGCACCAAGAATACAGAGCTTCACTGCCCTAGACAGAGTGTTCCATCTATACCTTGTGGCTAATAGCCACTGATGGACCTCTGCTCTGTATATCTATCCAGTCCCCTCTTGAAGCTGTCTATGCTTGTAGTCGACTCGCCACCACTTCCTGTGGCACTTAGTTAGCTGGGATGACTGAGGGGAACCTCTTATCTAGCCATAGTGACTGAGGGGAACTTCCACATTCAGAGGCACTAAGGCCTCTGAATCCCAGAGCCAGGAGGCAACATCAGGGGAAGGCCTCGGCCTCTGTGCCCTGTTGTTGGCCCTCTAGAGGAACTGGTTTGGAATGGCCACTGTGTGAGACAGGATGCTAGACTAGATGGACCGCTGATTTGATCCAGCAGGGCTTTTCTTAAGTAGAGTTTCCAATCCCATTTTAAAAAGATATTTGGACAAACTGAATGGACGAGTTCTTCACTCCTGCTTGGGATCTGTTTGAAGGTTTATTTTATATTTATATGTATGTGTTTGTGAGAATTCCCAGTACCAGCTTCTCTCATGAATCAGTTTGGATATGTATACCCCACTCTTCTCCCCAGTGAATATCCAAAGTGGCTTACAGCCTTGTTCTCCCTTCCTCCATTTTATCCTTGTGTTTTTTCTTGATCATCATGACAGGCAGAAACGGCTAA
>NW_015162602.1:45269-49840 GCF_001447785.1 Gekko japonicus
CTGGGAGAACTTCCTCTCTTCCCTGGAATGCCGGTGTCTCACCTGCCTGTTAGCCTACGAGTTGTGGTCACTTCGGCTGTCCATGGAGAAACATCCGTCAGATTTCCATAGGGCGGTATTTTAGAGGCATTAGAATAGATATAAGGTCAGAGGCTGGGAATTGGCCCTGACATTCCTGAGAAAGTCAGAAGCCCGCAAGCGAAGACCCAAGCTTAACTTCGAATGAGGTTTATCTTGGCCCGAAACAAAATGGCTGCCAGGGACAGAGGGCAGTCCAGCTTCGGCCTGCGGTTCCACGCGGAACTAGAGCAGGGGCTCCATCGGCGGATCAAAACAGAGGAAGAGGATCCGTTCGATTCTGTATCGGGGGACCGGTCGGGGGACGCTCCTCTTATTGGCCCAGCCGGAAGTATTCGGGAATTCCTACACAAACCCCCAGGAGAACAGGAAGCAGGTGAAGGGCTTCTTCAGCGTTGGGAAGCCCAATGGCAGGAGTTTCTGAAGACGCTGGAATACCCTCAGGTGGAATGGGAGATCCCACAGCTGCTGGAGGAGCCCACCCACTGGGACAACACAAAGGCCTTCCTGGCCTCCTTCGAGCAGGTGGCCGAAGCCTGCCGGTGGCCCAAGGAAGACTGGATGGCCCACCTCCTCCCAGCCCTTGGCGGGGAAGCAGAGCAAATCTTCAGCAGCCTGGATATCCGAGACAGGGTCGACTACGACAAGGTCAAGGCGGCCATCTTGCGAGGGGACGCCCTCAGCCAGGAGAGGCAGCGGCAAAACTTCCGGCGTTTCTCCTACCAGGAGGCCGAGGGCCCCAGAGCCGTTTACAGCCAACTCCAGAAGCTTTGCCATCAGTGGCTGAAAGTGGAGAGGCACACCAAGGAGCAGATCTTGGAGCTGTTGATCCTGGAGCAGTTCCTGGCTATCCTGCCGCTGGACATGCAGATCTGGGTCCGGGAACAAACCCCGGAGAGCTGCCCCCAGGCGGTGGCCCTCGCCGAGGATTTCCTGCAGAGGCAGCGAGCGGACGAGAACTGGGACGTCCAGGTGAGAGCTGACCTTTCCCCCACTTTTCCCACTGTGGGACAGCCCCCCTCCCCTTGAATCACACCTTGAACCTGGATCGATTCCCGATGAGTTTCTCCAGATATAATGAAATCAGGCCCATTTTCTTTGGCTAAGAACTATCAGCGGACCGTCTAGGCTAGCCCAGTCCCATCAGATCATGGAAGCTGAGCAGGGTTGGCCTGGTGGGTGCCGTGCTTGGAGGGGGAGACCGCCAAGGAAGTCCGTGATTGCTGCGAAGAGGCAGGCGGTGGCCAACCACCTCTGAAAGTCTCGTGTCTTGGAAAATCCTATGGGGTCGCTTATAAGTTTGGTGTCGTGGTTAAGTGTGCGGGGTCTAATCTGGGAGAACCTGGTTTGATTCCCCACTCCTCCACTTGCAGCTGCTGGATGACCTTGGGCAAGCCATGGTTCTGTTAGAGCTCTCCTTGAAAGAGCAGTTCTCTCAAGAGCTCTCTCAGCCCCACCTACCTCACAGGGGAAGGGAAGGAGATTGTAAGCCGCTCTGAGACTCCGAGTGAAGGGTGGGGTATAAATCCAATCTCTTCTTCTTCTTCTTTTACTACTCTCTTTAAGACTCAGGGGTTTCTGTGGGACAGGTTCCCCTCAGACTGCAAACCCCTCGCCACCAGCCCGAGAAGTGAAGGAATGTGTTTTTGATAAAAGACAGCACTCCATTTATTCTTTCTTTCTTTTTTATTTGTGCGTGGAGCACAGCTAAAGACTGATTTCATGACAAACGGGAACTAATATATTTTCTCACACCGAAGTTTCTAAACCAAGATTAAAACGGTGGTTAAGAATCCTGGCTACTGAGAAAGAAACAAAACTCCAGTTCATGAAGGGGCTGCATTTGGATGTTGCAGCATAAGGCCGTAAGAAAAGCCCTGGTGGATCTGATCGGGCTCCATCTAGCCCAGCATCTGGTCTCACACAGTGGGCAGCCAGTTCCTCTGGAGGGCCAACCACAGGGCAGAGAATGCGGCCTTTTGGCACTGGGATTCAGAGGCTGACTGCTTCTGAATGCGGAGGTTCCCTTTGGTCACCACAGCTGGTGGCCACTAATAGACCACTGATGATTCATAATGTTACTTTGCAAGATTTCTTCTCCCTCCACACCCAGCCCATGCCAAAGGTCCCCCCTTAAGAACATAAGAGACGCCAATGTTGGATCAGGCCCAAAGGCCCATCCAGTCCAACACTCTGTGTCACACAGTGGCCAGAAATACCAGTGCCATCAGGAGGTCCACCAGTGGGGCCCTTATGCCATTTCTTTCTCCATAAGAAAAAGAGCCTTGCTGAAGCCAGTTTGATGTAGTGGTTAGGAGCGCAGACTCTAATCTGGGAGAACTGGGTTTGATTCCCCACTCCTCCACTTTCAGCTGCTGGATGACCTTGGGCAAGCCGTAGTTCTGACAAGAGCTGTTCTTGAAAAAAAGAGCAGTTTCTGTCAAGAGCTCTCTCAGCCCCACCTACCTCACATGGTGTCTGTTGTGGGGAGGGGAAGGGGAAGGAGTTTGTAAGCCACTCTGAGACACCTTTGGATAGAGAAGGGCTGGGTATAAATCCAATCTCTTCTTCTTGCTGGATCAGACCAATGGTCCATCCAGTCCAGCATCCTGTCTCACACAGTGGCCAACCAGTTCCTCTGGAGGGCCAGCAATGGGGCATAGAGGCCGAGGCCTTTCCCCCCATGTTGCCTCCTGGCTCTGGAATTCAGAGGTTTAGTGCCTCTGAACATGGAAGGTTCTCTTCAGTCACCATGGCTAGTAGCCACTGATAGACTTCTCCTCCATGCATCTATCTAATTCCCTTTTAAAGCTGTTTATTCTTGTGGCCATCACTACGTCCTCTGGCAGCGAATTGCACATTTTAATCATTCACTGGTTAAAGAAGTATTTCCTTTTGTCTGTTGTGAAGATGCCCGTTAGTTCTAGTGTTTTGGAGAGGGAGAAAAAGTTCTCTTAATCGCCCACTCTACCCTGTGCTTAAATTTATAAACCTCTATAATGTCCTTCCTTATCGCTTTTCTAAACTGAAAAGTCCCCTGAGCTACTGGAGTTAGTTGAAGGACTTCCAAAAACAAGAAACGTTCAGTCTCGCTGCAGCAGACCTGCAGTGCAGTATAGTGGTTGGAGTTGCTGGGGAAGGTCCCACGTTCAATCCACGTTCAGCCTGTGGGACCTGGATTCAAATCCCCACTCTGCCATAGAAGCCCACTGAGTGGTCTTGGATGCCAGTCGAGCCAATTTGGTGTAGTGGTTAAGTGTGCGGACTCTAATCTGTGAGAACCGGGTTTGTTCCCCCACTCCTCCACTTGCACCTGCTGATGTGACCTTGGGTCAGTCACAAGCTCTGGCACAGCTGTCCTTGAAAAAGAGCAGTTTCTGTCAGAGCTCTCTCAGCCCCACCCACCTCACAGGGTGTCTGTTGTGGGGAGGGGAAGGGAAAGGAGTTTGTAAGCCGCTCTGAGACTCCAAGTGAAGGGCGGGGTATAAATCCAATCTCCTCCTCCTCCTCTTCTTCTTCTTCTTCCCTAGCCTACATCACAAAGTTGTTGTGAGGGTATTATTGGGGGAGGGGACAATTATGTATGCTGTCCTGAGCTCTTCGGGAGAAGGGCGAGATAAAAGTGGATGGGGTGTGTGTGTCATGATCCTGGGCCTATAGTGGTGCGGCCTACAGGCTCCAGGGAAGCCTGTATTGGAGTAGCTATCAGGGCCTACGTTTCCCAGGTTCCTTCTGGACCATGTGATTGGTTAATGGGATTTTGGAGGGAAAACTGCACCAGCAGGGAGTAAGGGGGTGCTACCAGGGAAGAAAGAGGCCTTGCCCAAAGTGGGAGGGTGTTATCTCTCAGGGAGCAGGGCTGCTGCTACTGTTGAAAGAGGGATCCCAAAAGGGTCTGAGTCCGTCTGAGACCAGGTACCTAGGGAAGGTTAGGACCGCATGGTTAAGACATGTTAGGATTTATCATTTTACTGATTTACCTACCTTTACTGTGCTCGTTTTTCCTACATGCTTTTGAACTACAGCTCTTATTAATTCTCTTTAATAAAACTAGTTCGTTAACTCTGCCTGGGTCCTCAGGCCTCATTCGGTCACCCATAAAAGGAAACCTACTGAAAAAGTATTGTATAAAGGGGCAGGGTGGGTGCTCTGGGGCCTTCCAAGAAGACCCACACCAGAGTGGTGGCAGCCATTAGAGGACCTTTCTAGCCGCTGCCTGCGACAGGGGGATAGAAAGAGAGGGAACACGGAGCACCCATGAATGGAATACTGTGTGCAGTTCTGGTCACCACACCTTAAAAAGGATATAGCTTTGGAAAAAGTGCAGAAAAGGGCAACTCGAATGATAAAAGGGTTGGGACACTTTCCCTATGAGGAAAGGTTAAGGCGCTTAGGGCTCTTTAGCTTGGAGAAAAGATGACTGAGGGGTGACATGATTGAGGTTTATAAGATTATGCATGGGAAAGAGCAGGTAGAGAAAGAGGTACTTTTCT
>NW_015162602.1:50009-88665 GCF_001447785.1 Gekko japonicus
CAAGGGATAGATAGGGACTCTGGGGCAAGTGATTCTCTGTCTTCTTGGTGCTTGGGGGGGGGGTCAACAGTGGGAGGGCTTCTAATGTCCTGGCCCCACTGGTGGACTTCCTGATGGCACTGGTATTTCTGGCCACTGTGTGACACAGAGTGTTGGACTGGATGGGCCTTTGGCCTGATCCAACATTGCCGTCTCTTATGTTCTTATGACCGCGTGGGTGCTCATCGCAAAGAAACGCCGCTTTTGTTTGTGTGCCCCCAGTCTCTCCAGGCTTGCTTTTGAAGGGGATCTTCCCTTTTCTTTCAGGAACTGGGGCCCATCGAAGAGGTAGCTCTGGATTTTTCGGAGGAAGAGGAGCCTCCCTCGAATGGCGAGCGGAGGCCGGCTTACAGACCAGCCGGTCAGAATGCCGACAGTGAAGATGCCACCTCAGTGGGTAAGAATTCCTGGGTCTTATCCCAAGACATGCATGAGCGGCAGAGCCTCAGCTTCGCATGGAGAAGGTCTCAGGCTCAGTCCCCGGCATCTCCAGTTAAAAGGACCAGGCAGTAAGTGCTGTGAAGGACCTCTGCCTGAGACCCCGGAGAGCCGCTGCCAGTCTGAGTAGACAAGACTGACCTTGATGGACTGATGGTCTGATTCAGTATCAGGCAGCTTCATGCGTATTCATGTGTTCATGGGTGTCAGAAATCGGCAAGATCAGGAGAATCGCCTGACTGAAAGGATTGTGTTTTCTCTTTGGGAGATCCCCCAGAATCCCTTGCAGTGGTGTAGGGCCCTGTGGCTCGATTTCCGTTTCTCGGTGGGGAGGGCTCCTAGGGAAAAAGAGCCGAGCATGGCTCATGTTCCTCCAGGACACGCAGAGCGTAGATCTGCGAGAGCTGAGGCGAGATCCTTCGCAGCCCTGAGATGCTTGGTTGTGTCCAGAGAGACCTTGGAGCAAACTTGGACTTCTGCACATGAAGCTGACTTACATGGAATTAGACTAAAGGTCCCCAACCTTTTTGATCCTGTGGAATTCTGAGACTCACAGGTGGGCACAGCCACAAAATGGCTGCCACCAGAGCCACCCACAAAATGGCCGCCACAGGAGGTAAAGCCTCCCACAGAGGAAGCCCAAATGCAGAGGACAAGAGTCGTAATTTTTAAAATACACTGTGGAAGAGGAGGGTGTGAGAGAAGAGGAGGAGAGAAGAGGAGGGTGTGGTGACAGTAGCCACTAAAGCAATGTTAATTTAATCTGCACAGTCAATTAAAAAAAAACTGGTGTGCGGGAGCCCCCCTGACCCCACCACTTTCTAAAAACACTTGATGGGCACTAGGAAAGGGGCCAGTGGGGACCCGTGTTCCCTCTAAGCTGAGTTAGTGTGAGCGAGCTCACAGTTTTTTAGCCTCCAGCTCACACATTTTTGTCTTACCTCAGGAAAAGCAAACTAATTTATGCAGTAGCCAAATCGCTGGCTCACAGCTTTAATGCCAGTAACTCACAAAGTAGAATTTTTGCTCACAAGACTCCACAGCTTAGGGGGAGCATTGGTGGGGACCCCTGAGCCAGGCCTTGGACCAAGTAGCTGATGTGTCGTCTGCTCTGACTGGCCGGGGCTCTCCAGGGGCCCCACAAGGATCGGCACTGGGTCCGGTACTCCTTAATGTATTATTATTTATTTTTTTGTTTTTGGGATTTATATCCCGCCCCATCCAATATTCAGCTCGGGGCGGCTAACAGGCGGCCATGCCGCAATTAAAATATACATACAACTACATAGTAAAAAACAGATCAATGATCTGGAACTAGGGGTGAGTAGTGTAGTGTAGTGGCCAAGTTTGCAGATGCCACAAGGCTGCAGTGGGGCATCTCGGGGCCAGGCCCCCTGACTTATTGCCCAGGCCTCCCGACTCCCATCCAGCTGGTTTATTTTATTTTTCACACGCGCCACAGCCTTGCTGCCCTGAGCCATTGTCCTGCCATCGCTGCCAGTGTCCTTGCCCCCCCCATCACTTTTTAAAAAAACTTTTATTCTCTCATTACTCCTGACACAGCCTGGGTGTGTGTGTGGGGGGGTGCCCCCCAACTTATTTAGATGCCCCCTGAAGTAAAAGATCCTGGCTACGGCCCTGTAATGAAGCCTCTATGACCTGTTGTTGGCCCTCCCGAGGAACTGGCTGGCCACTGTGTGAGAGACAGGAGGCTGGACTAGATAAACTATTGGTCTGATCCATCAGGGCTCTTCCTATGTTCTTATGACTGAGGAGAACCTCCACCTTCAAAAGCCCTTAGCCTCTGAATCCCAGGAGCCAGGAGACAATATCAGGGGAAGGCCTCGGCCTCTCTGCCCTGTTGTTGGCCCTCCAGAGGAACTGGCTGGCCACTGTGTGAGAGACAGGAGGCTGGACTAGATGGACTATTGGTCTGATCCAGCAGGGCTCTTCCTATGTTCTTATGACTGAGGAGAACCTCCACCTTCAAAAGCCCTAAGCCTCTGAATCCCAGAGCCAGGAGGCAGCATCAGGGGAAGGCCTCGGCCTCTCTGCCCTGTTGTTGGCCCTTCGGGGGAACTGGCTGGCCACTGTGTGAGAGACAGGAGGCTGGACTAGATGGACTATTGGTCTGATCCAGCGGGGCTCTTCTTATGTTCTTAAGTGTTTAAATGTTCACTGCCTTGAGGGAACAGACGTTTTATTTAATTAATAAAAAATAAATCATTGTTTCCACAATGGGCGATGGCTCAGTGGTAGAACATGGCTACATTGGACTCAGAGGAGTATAACTCTGTTTGGGAGTTACTGCGATGAGGGAGGGGGCAGGGGTCCCGGAAGACAGAAGAGACGTCCCCCCACTGTGTGTTCCAGGAGGTGCCCGGGGGCGATGCCACGACTCCCGCATGCACAGCAGGCGCTAGGCAGCTTAGCATCAGAAACGAGCCCCGTTTTAACGTCTCCCCTTTCTTTCTTCCGGCAGATGACGATTGCCTGAGTGCCGACGAGGACGAGGTGTACCCTTTGGAAAGTCCAGATCCAGGCCGTCTAAACCAGGCTGCGAAGGGGAGGAGAGCGGAAAGGGAGGCTTCCTGCTTTCAGGAGCAGGATGACGGTCCAGAGGGCTGGGACCGAGCCGAGCGGAAGAGAGGGAGCGGCCCTCAAGAGAGGGCTGAAACCTCTGTCCTTTGGGAGGGCGACGAGCCCCTCGATGAGTCAAGGGGACAGAAGAAAATCCCGAGAGGGGGGGAAAACGAATCTGACAAGGTGGACGGCCTGCGCTTCAGGCAGAGGCCGGATGTGATTGAAGAGGGCAGTTCCGACGCAGACGAGAAGCCGCTGAAATGCTCCAACGGAGGGGGGGACTTTAAGGTGATCTCCCACTTTATGTCCCACAAAGGAGGAAGTAAGGCCCACAAGTGCCCGGACTGTGGGAAATCCTTTATCGCCAAAGCGCACCTCATCATCCATCAGAGAACCCACACTGGAGAGAAGCCCTTTAAATGCCTCGCCTGCGGGAAAACCTTCGCCCAGAGCTCCAACCTCACAGTCCATCAGAGGATCCACACGGGAGTGAAGCCGTTCCAGTGTTTGGATTGTGGGAAGAACTTCTGTTCCAGCACCAACCTGGTCAAGCATCAAAGCATCCATGTGAAAGAGGACCGGTACGAATGCACGGCCTGCGAGAAAAGCTTCAAGGCGCGCGCCCACTTCATCGCCCACAAGAGGATGCACGCCAGGAGGAAATCCCACAAATGTCCTGACTGCGGGAAGACCTTCCTCTTCAGGTCTCCTCTGATTATCCACCGCCGCATCCACACCGGGGAGAGACCGTACAAGTGCCTGGAGTGTGGCAAAAGCTTCAGCCAGAACGCTCACCTTAACGTCCATCAGAGAACCCACAAAAGAGTGAAATCGCTCCAGTGTTCTGACTGCGGAGAAAGCTTCCGTTCCAGCATGAGCCTCATCCAGCACCAGAGGATGCACGCGGGAGAAAGCCCGTATAAATGTTCAGAGTGTGGGAAGACCTTCCGAGTGAACGCTCACCTTATCGCCCATAAGAGGAGCCACTCGACAAAGAAACCACACAAGTGTTCGTACTGCGGGAAATCCTTCTTCACCAAGTCGTACCTCATCATCCATCAGAGAGTCCACACTGGAGAGAGACCTTTTAAATGCCTAGCCTGCGGGAAGAGCTTTAGCCAGAGTTCACACCTTAATGTCCATAAACGGACCCACACCGGTGTGAAGCCGTTCCAGTGCCCACAGTGTGGGAAGAACTTCAGTTCGAGCGCGAACCTCATGAAGCACCAGAGGACCCACACCAGTGAGGGCCTGTACATATGCTCCGACTGCGGGAAAAGTTTCCAGGTGCACGCGCATCTCATCGCTCACAAGAAAATACATGCCGGCAAGAGACCTTTCAAGTGCTTGAACTGTGGGAAAGCCTTCTTTACCAAATCAAACTTCCGCATCCACCAGAGAATCCACACCGGGGAGAGGCCTTACAAGTGCCTGGACTGCGGCAAAAGCTTCAGGCAGAGTTCGCACCTGACCGCCCACCAGAAAACTCACATGGGAAAGAAGTTCCACTGCCCGGACTGTGGGAAAAGCTTCCGGTTCAACTCCCACCTCCTTGCCCACCGGAGGATCCACAAGGACAAGAAACCCCACAAATGCTCGTACTGTCACAAGGCCTTCGTTTTCAAGTCCTACCTGGTCATCCACGAGCGGATGCACACGGGGGAGAGGCCGTTCAAATGCCTGGCTTGCGGCAAAGGCTTCAGCCAGAGTTCGCACCTGAACGTCCACAAAAGAACCCACGTGGGGAAGAAGCCATTCCAGCGTCCCGGACGTGGCAAAGGTTTTAGAGTGAGCGCTCAACTTCTGGCCCGCAAGAAAATCAACACGGTCAAGAAACCGCACAATAAATGCTCAGAGTGTGGGAAATCGTTCATTTACAAATCGTACCTGATTATCCACCAGAGAACCCACACGGGCGAGAAACCTTACAAGTGTTTGGCTTGCGGGAAGTGCTTCAGCCAGAGCTCACATCTGAACGTCCACCAGCGAACCCACAGAGGAGTAAAGCCATTCCGGTGTCCCACCTGCGGGGAGAGCTTCAGTTCCAGCGTCAAGCTGCTCAAGCACCAGAGTATCCACACGAAAGAGAACCCATTCGATTGCTCAGACTGCGGGAGGTCCTTTGTGTGCCCGTCGCAGCTCGCGATCCATCGGCGAAGCCACACTGGGGAGAGGCCATTCAAGTGCTTGGACTGTGGGAAGGGATTTAGCCAGAGTTCCAACCTGATACGGCATCAGCGCATCCACTCTGGAGAGAACCCCCCTTATAAATGCTTGAACTGCAGTAAAGTCTTCTCTTCGGAAGAGAATCTCATTAAGCACCAGAGACTCCACACATAGCAGGAGGAGGCCACACAGATTTTGCATTGCCGGAAAGCCATCTGAATGCGCGGTGTTTTACTACCGGTCCCATTTTCTTAGCTGTTACGAAAAACAAAGATGTGGTCGGTGCCACGCTGCTGCTCGGTGTCCAGAAAACTTTGGCAGTGAACTCAAGACCCGTCGCTTCTCCAAGAATCTGTAGGGGAAGCAGCCCCAGGTAAAATGGTTAGGCTGCAGGGGAACTTTCCCTGGAGGCCACACCACGTGATTTTCTGCGTGTTGATCATCAGATCTTTGAACCAGCAAGCGCATCTTGAATCTGGGACCCCAGGGAGAAGTCTGGCTGGCTCAATGCACCGATCACCCAGTTCTGGCTGAAAGAAGGAACTTCAGCCCAAAAGAGCTTCTTTTTTAAAAAACTTTTTGTTACATTTTCAACATGGAACCAAAAGAGTTTCTTAGCAGCTATAGGCCAGTTTTGATCAGATGGTACTTCCCGATTTCTGTATTAAAATAAACTTCCGGGTCAAACTTGCTTAGTGGTTTGAATTGCAAGGGAACTCGGCTGCTTTGCTCTCGGGGAGATGCCTCGGTCTCGTACCACCTCCTCCACTCTCGCCCCCAGCTAAACAAAGAGCTGATTCCCAGACCTCTAAAGAACCAGGATTCTAGCAGAACTGTCCAGGAGAAATGAAAAGGCCATGCAGAAGGGGGTGGGGGGGGGGGGGGCGGGGGAGACACACATCAGCGAAGCCATATAAACTCTCCAAGGGTAGGTAAAACTTCCACGGAAGCTCCAGCTTTAGAAAATGTCTGAGAATCTTGCTCTCCCCTAGTGAATCCATTCCGGCATTCTGTCTATTAGCTAGCAGAAAATCCACGTCGAGGAGGACCCACGTGTGAATGAAGTGAAAACGATACCCATTAGGTGAAGAGGAAACGAAACAAGTCAGCTGACCAGTGCAGGGCTTCTAAGGAAGTCATAAAGTCCCTTTTAATCTGCTGTATAATCTTTTTTTTTTTTTTAATTGTGGTATACAGTGTTCTGTTGGCCTTCTGTCAATCTAGCTACACCCACTTGTGTCTTCTGCGGCTCAGAAGATATTGCCAGGAACAAATTACAGGTAGGCTGATTGTCTTAACAACTACGCTCCAAAGGACTGAAGCGACATTGCAAATCTATTTCCCATGTTCTCTACGGGGTGGGGTAGGGGGACGGAACGCAGACATCTTTCCATTTCTGTGGATGCTTTCTCCGTCTTCAGAATCTCGGCACTTAGATTCTCAGCACTGAGATAAGCAAAGCTGACCTTGACGAAGAAATGCAGAAGCAAGAATATTAATCTAGACTGGGGGGGGGGGGCGGGGGGGTTTGTTAGCCTTTCTTAGTTCTTTCCCCATGGGGATTGCGGTAGATAACAGCTACTGACCGGAAATCAAGAAAGGGCGCGATGGATCCTGCTGAGCCAGTATTAGCTCGCAGTTTTCTCAAAGGACAATTTGTTCACTACCCATATAACGGACAGCAGCAGTACCCTCCCAGAGGGGGAGAGGCAGGGAAACCTTGTGGCACATGGATTATTGCTGATATTATATTTTAAAATTTGGTCCAGTTTAAGGAGAGCCCTGCTGGATCAGACCAGTAGTCCAGCATCCTGTCTCACACTGCAGCCTATCAGTTCCTCTGGATGGCCAACAACAGGACAGAGAGGCCGAGACCTTCCCCTGAGGTTGCCTCCTGGCTCTGGGATTCAGAGGATTAGTGCTTTTGAATGTGGAGGGTTCCCCTCAGCCACCATGGCTAGTAGCCACTGATAGACTTTTCTCCCCCCATGAATCTGTCTAATCCCCCTTTAAAGCTCTATTCCTGTGGCCATCACTACGTCTTTTGCCAGCGAATTCCACATTTTAATTTCTCTGTGTGAAGTAATATTTCCTTTTGTCCGTCTTGCACCTACTGAAATCTTTGAGCCTGCAGCCTCATGGAAGGTGTTCCGTGCTTTTCAAAAGGGCCAGGCAGGGGGAAGGATTCGAAACATTCCTGGGTGTGATGTCACGAGCACTCCGTCCAATAAGGAGCCAGTGACCGTTCTGTAAGCTCCACTCCCACAACAAAGCATGGTCTCTCTCGCTAGCTTCAGAACTTCTATCTCTCCCCCACCCCAGTAAATTCACAAAGGCACTGTTTTGTTGTTGTGGACATCACCTGGGCTTCGGATACCATCCCCTGCCGTGTGCCGAAGATAACTCTGAAAGGCTGAGATTTTGCGAACTTGGCAACCACTTTCGGAGGGGAGCGTAACCGTCCTATCTCAAACCACTCTGGAGTTTCGTCCATAAACTCACGTTTTAATCCCCTGGCAAATGGAATAATGTGCTTGTCTCCGAAAGTCCCTCGGTCCAAAATGGGAAGCGAACCGACGTCGACACTCAGCGTTCTCCTCTGGCTCCAGGACCAGAGCTCCATATGTCCCATTTGACTTTGATCTGCCTCCATATCATGTAACAAGCTTTTTTTGGGGGTGGGGGATCATGTCCAAAGACATCTCTCATTGAATGTCAACGGGGAAGGGGCTGTGTTTGCCTTTCCAGCCTGCGGTCCACTTCCGCTTCTCGGTTACCACTTCTCCAGTTTGTGATTTCTACCCCTAGGACCTCACACACACACACACCCCAATTCGTTTCCTATGAACTCTGTTATGGGACTTATGTCATTACCTCCGTTTCTTGAAAGAAATCTGTTATGTTTTCTGTACTGCCTTTCCTTTGTTCTCAGACCCTGGCAAAGCATTGTAATGGTTTGCTTTTTATAGATGTTAGCATATTCTTTTCCCTCTCGTTTTTATTTCGGTCCTGATCTGAAATTATACCGTTACTGATGTTCGGATGACGCCTCGTGTTTGGTGCAATGCGACCTTGCTGCTGCTACTGCACTGGGAGACAGCTTTTAATATATTTAATCGATTGGCAATTACTTTGGGACCCCAGAAGAAGAAGTGACTTGCAATGCCAGAGTTGTACCCTTCAAAGCTTATTGACCTCAGGGATCTTGTTGATGGTCTCCCACTCAAATACTAACCAGGGCTGATACCACTAAGCTTCCAGAGATGAGGATAGCCCAGCCAGGTCAGTTGTCTTAGGTGGGTGGAACTCTGCTTAAGATGGCCCCGTTAAAATTTCATGCAAGCTAAATTGTGCTGGGCCTATCAGGCTGACAAGGTAGCCTAGTGTTAGGGGTCACAGTTCTGCACTCTTGAGTGTGTAGCATTCCATGCAAACCCACATTTTAGTTTCTCTTTCTTTTTTTAAGAAAAAAAGATAATCCAACACGAAAGCCATTTGAAATCAACCGCTGGACTAGAAGTCTTTAAAAAGAGATTTGACAAAGGCAGCGAGAGGATGGGTCTGTCAATGGAAGGCGCTAAATGAAGCTCCCGTGTTTAAAGGCAGCATACCTGTACAGCACTAATTGTCTCTCTGAAGCGTTTAGCTGGACTAGATCAGCCCAGTTTGATTCAGCAAGGCAGTTACCATAACAAAGGGTTAAATAGATTTGTTATATACATGACAACAGCTGTTAACCAGGCATGCTAAGAATGGAACCTCCATGGACAGAGGTATCTCTCTGAATACCAAATGCCCAGTTTCTGGGCTTTTCCCAGGCATCTGGCTGACCTCTGTTGGAAACAGGATACTAGGGCCTTCCCCACACAGGTTATTTGCCCTGGGTTTCATGCTTCTGGGAAGGTTTTTCGTTTGGTTGGTTGTTGTTTTGCTACGTGGTGCATTTGTCTACCTCCCAGGGTTCCCCTGATTTTTCTCTGATCTTTTCCAAACCTGCTTTACTGTGAAGTTTTAGGAAAGATCTCAACAAAGCCTGGATAGCTGCCATGTGAGCAGGAAAATCCCACCCACATTTTCCCCTCCCCACGATGCCCATTTCCCCCACCACTGGGGAGCTTTTTTTTAATTAGCCATTAAACATTGTATAGCAATCTGTGTATCAGATTCTCTGAATTCCCAGATTTTACTTTTGAAAAAATTAACTATTCTTTTTCATTGTGGAGATATAAGGGGAAAGGCAAAGCTTTGTAACAACAGGGGCTAGAGAGTTACTTTTAAAAAAAATGAAAGGTGGGAATTCAGAGAACCTGATACGCAGATGTTTTAACAATAGTCAATTGCTGCTTAAAAAAACAAAACAACAATAACTGGTAATGTGAGGCTGAGTGTGATTAGGCGCTTGTAGGCTGTGCTTCGATGTGGAGGAGCATTGTTTTAGTTGTTTTCAGTTGACTTTAGCTTTTGTTTTGGATAGTTCTGTTCTTATTTTGCTTCCGACTCTTTCCTCCTCTCTATGTTAAAGTAGGGAAACTCTCTCTTTTCCTTTTATCAGTGAGAAGCAAAAGCGCTCTCCACAGTTTTACTTCTGGCTCTCTCTGTGTGTAGCTGTACACACAGTGTGGAGGAGTCTTTTTTCCCTCGACAGATTAAAGGTGCTGCTGCAGCTGTTCGTTTTTTGTATGTTGATAGGGCTCCGATCCTTCGGATAGTGTATGGCTTTAGATTTAGAGCTTGCTGTAGAAGCCCCCCTCCCCTCTATTCTCCTTTTGGAAGGATGTGATAGGGTGTGGCATAGGGTTGCCAGGTCCTTACCATGTTCTGGTGGGGGGCTCCAGTCTTCTTGAGTCTTCTGGCGCATGTGCCACATCACCCAGAGGTGATGGCATCACAACAGGGTATGTCAAGCGGGGGACACTCTAGCATTTTTTTTGGGGGGGACTCTATGGTTACCATAGAGTTTCCCCCCAAATGCTAGAGCATCACCTGTGTGACATGCCCTGCACAATGACATCACCTCCGGGTGATGTTATCACATCAGGCACAGGTGGGACTGCTCAGGGGCAGGGCTCCCCTGCTGGCAAGCTGGGTGGCGGTGGATTGGGCCCCCGAAAGTGGGGAAACCCCGCCCCCATCGTGAGGATAGCAACCCTAGTGTGGTAGAGTGGTGGCGAGAAGCCTGAGAAGCCCAGGTGGAGAAGGGGATAAGCGGAGTTTGAGGGAACTTATTTACTTTCTTTTCTTTTTGTTTGGTAAACAAATTGACCTTGTGCTGTTTAACCTTTATCATCCTTTTAAGGCCATATCGGTTTGGGCTCTTAAGATTTTAGAGATTTGCCTTAGGCCCCATTAGCTTACGGGTTAAGTGAATGAAAACGGAGTTTTGCCTTAGGTCTTTTAGACGTTTGAAAACTGGTTCGCGTTTTTAGTATAATAAAAAATTACTGAAACTTAAATACTTTTAAATTGATTTCAGCTATATATCTAGACAAACTGACAAAGCGTTACTCGATTAAGTGATATATACAGTTATGGGAAGGGAAAGGGTGCCAACCTACCCCCCTCTAAGCAGAGCAGGACGGAGGAGTTTTTAACTATAAAAATGTCTAATAGGTCTCCTTCCCTCTCGATCAGGGACGTGATCCTTCCAAGTCCCTTAAACATTTCCTCAGATCCTCCCTTGGGAACTCCATCCCACATAGCTATTATAGATGAGCTTTTCTTTTTTTTGGGGGGGGGGCGGAATAAGAAATGGAAAAAAGCCACAAATAGATCTGGAAATGCTGGCAAATCCGACGTTTTTAATATTAAATACCTTCGGGGATATCTTTGAGAAATCAGATCTATTGACAGAGTTTATAGAAGACTTGCGAGTAAAGGGGAATAAGGACAGTAAGGAGAACAAGGAAAGTGGGAAATCAAAGCAGCAATGCCTGCTTTGCCAAAGGGAAAGCAAAAGTTATGTAGATAAGGAGATGGGGTACCCGGCCAACCTAAAGGCGAGAATGGGAGGGGTGGGGTGCTCATTACAGGAAAATGAGGGCAGGCAGTTTGATTCCCCCCATCGAGCCTGGATCCGCTTGCACAGCCTTTGATACTTAAACGTAATGAGATAGTGTTGAACATCCTCCCTTACAAAGGACAGGTGGTAAGCTAGGCGAGCAAATGGGCAGTTAGAGGACATCTTTCTTATTTATTGCACACCCATCCACCTTCTGTTGACATAAAATTTGTGGAACGCATCCTAGGTTTTCTTAGGGGGGACAGATCTTGGCTCCATTTCTATTCCCCTCGGATACCAGCACTAGTATTTACAATGCAGGAGCATCTGAAAAGATTTCAGGTGTTTCCTGCACAGTCTTATTATCAGAAAGGGAAGAGACCCCCCCTCCTGATGAACCTGGAGGCTTGACCTCAGATAAGGACGGGTCTCTAGTCTCAAACAAATGAACACTGTGAGTTGTTTATTGATCTCATGTCTCCAGAGCCAGTACTTAAGAGGGAGACTGATCGTGTTAATAATCTAACCTATTTTTGGGACTCCGAGGAACAGTCTCCCCGAAATGACCCCCTGTTAGCTCATTAACATAAGAGAACATAAGAGATGCCAATGTTGGATCAGGCCAAAGGCCCATCCAGTCCAACACTCTGTGTCACACAGTGGCCAGAAATACCAGTGCCATCAGGAGGTCCACCAGTGGGGCCAGGACATTAGAAGCCCTCCCACTGTTGACCACCCTCCCAAGCACCAAGAAGACAGAGCATCACTTGCCCCAGAGTCCCTATCTATACCTTGTGTCTAATAGCCCCTGATGGACCTCTGCCCCATATGCTTATCTAATTCCCTTTTGAAGCCGTCCATGCTTGTAGCCGCCACCACTTCCTGTGGCAGTGAATTCCAAGGGTTAATCACTCTTTGGGTGAAGAAGCACTTCCTCTTATCCGTTCTAACCCAACCGCTCATTCCTCCCCACAGTTGAAAAGGGGTACCTCGGTACAACAGGATTTGCACACAAGCAGATTCGAGGGCACAGAAGAGAGCTTATTAGCATCTTTTGTTGTTCTCCCATCTAAAGAGCAGGATAAAGTGCTGCAGAGATTATGGTATGGTATTAAAGCACAACACAGTCATAAATTGGAAGAACAATTCTGTTCAGTAGAGAGGTCTCCAAACAGAGATGAGAGACTATCTCTACCTCTGAGTCCTATCGGAATCACAGATTTCTAGACAATGTGACTGGGGACCTAGTTTTCAAGGGGAAAAAAAGATTGGCTCAGAATATTGTCTTGGAACATGACTGGGTGCGCTGCCAGGTTGAGATCAAGCAATGTTTAAAAATTCCTGAGTAGACTCAGCCTACTGTTGCTCCAGGAAACATGGAAGTTTATTTCACACTCACTGTCTGCAGTCAATACCAGGAAACATGGAGGTTGCTCCAGAGGGTTGATTTGTTTGATCTCTGTGAACCTCAAAGTGAAGGTCATTGAGTTGCTGCCTGATAGCTTTCTGTATGCAATGACATTACTCCTAGAGTTTAAGGAATTATCTATGATCCTGGTGAGTATCTACTTTCCTACATATGTTCATAGGTTTGAGATCTCTCAGTGTTATCATCAGCTAGATGTCTACTGGGAAACCTTGGCTAGGTCCCGTTCTGCAACTCCTGTACTTCTGGTGAGGGAGACAAATGAGGACCTTGTTCTGAAATGTTTCAAAACCCAGATAAAGGATTATTCAATTGTGACTTTTAGAAGATCCAAAGATAGAAAAATTGATGTCTCCGGTAGACATTTTGCATTCCTATTATTAACGAATAATTTGGTGATATTAAATGGATACACCCAGTTTGATGGAAAAGGAGACTATACGTGTATAAACCATAAGGGGGAAAGTGTGGTGGATTATTTTGTTGCTTCTGCTGATCTGTTCCAAAGAGTTGAAACTGTGGGAGTAATGGATTATATAGGGAAGTAGTAGCAAAACTCATTGTAAAAGGAATACAACGGGCGCTAGCAAGATGTCGGTCTGGCCCTCCTCCTTGGTGAGTCTTTGAAAGGTGCCGCAAGCTTGACTGTGGGTTTCGTTGCTCCAGGACTCAGTGCATCACCACTGAAAGGGCAGCAAAGTGACCTCTCCCACATGAAGGGGGCACTCAGTGTCTTTGACCCACCTCCCTCCTTCGAGAGTGGCGGCGCTCTCTCCGCGGAGCCCTTGTGGGAGGGGGAAAACAAGAGGATGCGGTGTTTTCCTTAAGGGGGTTGAAGCACCGAAGGAATGCCCGAGGAGGAAGCGTGGAGGAGAAAAGGGAATCCCCGTCACTCATAATTGTGGGGCGCTCTCCTGTACCACACCAGGCTGCCTCCCAAGGCTCTGCCCAGCGGATCATCCATCCCATTCGCTGGCTCCCTCCAGACTGAGGCCTAGACGCTGGCCGCCAGCTCTGTGGGTGGGACTGAGGCAATGCAGCGAGGCAATGCTGCCAGGGGATTGACAGACCTTCCGAGTGGCAGCTGAGGGAGCCAAATACTGAGGAAACATGTGGAACATTCACCCCAAAGCAGAATTATATATAAGGAGAGATTATCACTACCCAGTACACCTAGATATTTGTTGCCTCTCTCCTCATGTTACGAATATATATGTGTGTGTATATAAAACAGTCAATGGGATCAACTATTGGAAAAGAAATGAAATGCTTAGGAATAACAAACAACATGGTCAGGATTACAGAGACCAAAGATATAGTCAGGCAAATAAAAGTGCATGTTAGGAAGCTGGATATTACTAATACATCTGGTAGAGCGGGTAGGGTATGCTCAGCTTTATTTGGGTATTGCCCTCCCGATGCAACTGCCAAAGTATTTTTATTGCTTCACAGTCCCAAAGCTCAGAAGAGCTTTCACTTTGGCAAGAATGAATGCCCTTCCCTCTGCGGTTTTGGAGGACAGATACAAAAAAGTACCACACGCCAATAGAATATGCAGATGTTCAAAAGATAAAGTTGAAACCATTGAACACATGATTATAAAGTGTCCCATATTTAATAAGTTAAGGGCTAGTCTAATTACCCCTCTCCATAAAAAAATATGAAACTGCCTAATATGAGAGCTCAGGTGACGTGGGTACTCTTTCTGTGGCAAAATTTACAGGGGGAATAATTAAATAGCAGGGAGGTAATATTAAGTAAGGCTTTTGCCATTTTATTTTCTGCTCAAGGCGATAGCTTTAAGAGCAGTAATAGACAACTGAAAATGTGTCCATGGGCGGTGGGGGCGGCTGCTATGGAGGAATGAGCCAGGGAAACCTGCCAGGTGGCAACGCTCCCTCTAAGCTGTGGACTCTTGTGAGCAAAAATTCTTCTTTGTGAGCTGCTGGCATTAAAGTGAGTGAGCGAGCAATCTGGCTACTGCATAAATAAGAACGTAAGAAAAGCCAGTGTTGGATCAGGCCAATGGCCCATGCAGTCCAACACTCTGTCACACAGTGGCCAAAAATACCAGGTGCCATCAGGAGGTCCACCAGTGGGGCCAGGACACTAGAAGCCCTCCCACTGTTGCCCCTCCCCCAAGCACCAAGAAGACAGAGCATCCCCTGCCCCAGCCTGTGAGTTCCTATCTATACCTTGTGGCTAATAGCCACTGATGGACCTCTACTCCATATAAGAACATAAGAGACGCCAATGTTGGATCAGGCCAAAGGCCCATCCAGTCCAACACTCTGTGTCACACAGTGGCCAGAAATACCAGTGCCATCAGGAGGTCCAGCAGTGGGGCCAGGACATTAGAAGCCCTCCCACTGTTGACCCCCCCCAAGCACCAAGAAGACAGAGCATCACTTGCCCCAGAGCCCCTAGCTATACCTTGTGGCTAATAGCCACTGATGGACCTCTGCTCCATATGCTTATCTAATTCCCTTTTGAAGCCATCCATGCTTGTAGCACCCACCACTTCCTGTGGCAGTGAATTCCAAGTGTTAATCACTCTTTGGGTGAAGAAGGACGTCCTTTTTAAGGTGTGGTGCCCAGAACTGCACACAGTATTCCAAATGAGGTCTCACCATTGATTTATATAGGGGCATTATTATATTGGCTGATCTGTTTTCAATACCCTTCCTAATAATCCCCAGCATAGCATTGGCCTTCTTTATTGCAGTCACACACTGTCTCGACATTTTCAGTGAGTTATCCACTACAACTCCAAGATCTCTCTCTTGCTCAGTCTCTGCCAGTTCAGACCCCATCAATGTGTATTTATATTTAGGATTTTTGGCTCCAATGTGCATCACCTTGCACTTGGCCACATTGAACCCCATTTGCCATGTTGACGCCCACTCGCCCATCCTTGACAGATCCCCTTGGAGTGCCTCACAATCCTCACTGGTTTTCACCACCCTGAACAACTTTGTATCATCCGCAAATTTAGCCACTTCACTGCTTACTCCCATCTCCAAATCATTAATGAACAAGTTAAAAAGCAGTGGACCAAGTACTGATCCCTGCGGTACCCCACTGCTTACCACCCTCCACTGAGAAAATTGCCCACCTACACTCACTCTCTGTTTTCTATGAACTAGCCAGTTTTTGATCCATAAAAGGACTTGTCCTTCTATCCCATGATTTTTGAGCTTACTTAGGAGCCTTTGATGAGGAACTTTATCAAAAGCTTTCTGGAAGTCAAGGTAAATAATATCTATTGGATCCCCCTTGTCCACATGTTTGTTCACCCCCTCAAAGAACACTAACAGGTTAGTGAGACAAGATCTTCCCTTACAGAAACCGTGCTGAGTCTGCCTCAATAGGTTTTGTTCATCTATGTGCCTACTAATTCTTTCCTTAATAATGGTTTCCACCAATTTACCCGGTATCGACGTCAGACTGACTGGCCTGTAATTTCCCGGATCTCCTCTGGAACCCTTTTTAAAGATGGGAGTGACATTAGCTACCTTCCAATCCTCAGGAATGGAGGCAGATTTTAAGGAAAGATTACATATCTTTGTCAGGAGATCTACAAGTTCACATTTGAGTTCTTTCAGAACTCTCGGATGTATGCCATCTGGGCCTGGTGATTTTTCAGTTTTTAAGTTGTCTATCAGTTTTAGGACCTCCTCTCTCGTCACCTCAATCTGACTCAGGTCTTTCAACACCCCTCCTGAAATCAGTGGTTCTGGAGTGGGCAAGCACTTCTCATCTTCCACAGTGAAGACGGAGGCAAAAAATGCATTTAGCTTCTCAGCCATTTCCCTATCATCCTTCAATACTCCTTTTACCCCTTGGTCGTCCAAGGGCCCCACTGCCTCCCTGGCTGGTTTCCTGTTTCTAATGTATTTGAAGAAAGTTTTATTGTTGGTTTTTACGTTTTTTGCTATATGCTCCTCATATTCCCTTTTTGCCTGCCTGACCTCAGACTTGCATTTTATTTGCCATAGCCTGTGTTCCGTTTTATCAGCCTCACTGTGACTAGCTTTCCACTGCTTAAAGGAATTCTTTTTACTTTTTACAGCCTCCATTACTCTGTTTGTTAACCATGCAGGCTTTTTCCTATACCTGTTTGTGCCTTTCCTAACCTGCGGAATATATTTTTTTTGAGCTTCTAGGATCGTAGTTTTAAATAGATCCCAAGCTTCCCCAATTGTTTTGACCCTTTCTACTTTTCCTTTCAGTTTCCTCCCCACGTGTCCCCTCATATCAGAGAAATTACCCCTTTTAAAGTTAAAAATGGTTGTGTGAGTCTTTTTGGCCAATTCTCTATTTGTACAAATGATGAACTCAACAACATTATGATCACTGTTTCCAAGCGGTGCAATCACTTTTACATCTCTCACCAGGTCTTGAGTGTTACTTAGGACCAAATCAAGGATCGCCTCTCCCCTGGTAGGTTCCGTGACCATCTGCTCCATAGCACAGTCATTTAGAGTGTCTAGAAACTCAATCTCTTTTTCCCGACTAGAACACATATTGACCCAATCAATGTGTGGGTAGTTAAAATCACCTATTATTACACAGTGTTTTTGTCTAGTTGCTACCTTTAAGGCATTCATCATTTTATAATCCTCCTCTATCTTTTGATCTGGTGGGCGATAACAAACTCCCAGTGTTAAGTTTCCTTTTGCCCCCCCTATTTCAACCCATAGAACTTCCAGAAGCGAATCCAATTCACTTAGCCTCTCAATCTTTCTAGACTTTATACCCTCTCTGACATACAGAGCTACCCCACCTCCAACCCTTCCCCCCCTATCCTTCCGAAATGTTTATCCAGTTCCCTCTTATGTTTATCCAGTTCCCTCTTGAAGCCGTCTATGCTTGTAGCTGCCGCCACCTCCTGTGGCAGTGGATTCCATGTGTGAATCACTCTTTGGGTGAAGAAGAAGTATTTCCTTTTATCTGTTCTAAATTAGTTTACTCTGGAGCCATCCTTCCTGAACTAAGACAAAAATGTGTGAGCTGGAGGCTAAAAAACTGAGCTAGCTCACACTAACTCAGCATAGAGGCGAACACTGATCGGTGGAAGTATTTTTTTTCCTGCTGTGCAGAAATGGGGGACGTCACACAGGTAAGATGGACCGTTAATGTGATTCCACAGTCTCTGCCTATATCAAGGAGGGGCTGTGGCTCAGGCCTTTTCTGCATCTGTACTTAGCTGTGGTTTCAGAGTGCATCCTTTTCTTCCCTTCTGCATTCCATCCCACTTTCCACTTCAGGTTTGTTACAGGGTTTGGGGGTGTTTTTTTGTTTTGGTTTCTGCGTCTGATTCACAGGAATCAGCAGTCAGACCCCTTTCGCGCACTTTTGCCCCGCATCTCTCGAAACTTGTTTTGCTGCGCTTCTTAGTTCTGATCCGATTTCAAAACGGCTAAAGCAAAAGTGTTTCCGCCTGCCTTTAAATGCCACCCGCTTCCCTCCCCATTTCCGCCCTCTGCCCGTGTGCAGTAGAAGGGCTTCAATGATAATGGTAGACCGGGAGGTGGCGCAGTCTTAGACTTCGTTCGCTTATGTCATTTGATGCCGTGAACTTCCCCCCCCTGCTGTTTTTTTAATCGAATAAAGTTCTACTCGGATCAGTTGTTATAATGTTATGAGGTAAAATTTTAATCCCTTTTTTAGTGTACTTGAGGAGTATTCATCTGATGCAAATCTTTCTTAAGGAAGGCAATTGCCCGAGAAGGATTGCCTTCCTTTGGTTAGCACATGAACAGATCGGCTGCTGGGTCAAAAGTTTAACCATCCATCACCAATGCTCCCTCTAAGCTGTGGAGTCTTTTGAGCAAAAATTCTACTTTGTGAGCTACTGGCATTAAAGTTGTGAGAGAGCGATTTGGCTACTGCATTAATTAGATTGCTCTGGAGCAATGTTCCCTCTAAGCTGTGAGCTACTGGCATTAAAATTGTGAGCAAGCAATTTGGCTGCTGCATAAATTAGTTTGCTCTGGAGCCATCCTTCCTGAGCTCAGACTAAAATGTGTGAGCCGGAGACTAAAAAACTGTGAGCTAGCTCACACTAACTCAGCTTAGAGGGAACAGTGCTCTGAAGCCATCCTTCCTGAGCGAAGACAAAAATCTGTGAGCTGGAGGCTAAAAACCTGTGAGCTAGCTCACACTAACTCAGCTTAGAGGGAACACTGAGTCCATCACAGCCTTTTAGATGAGTCAGAGTTCTGCAGAAAGGAAGAGACGAGTTTTTCTTGTTGCCAGTGTCCATGCAGACCTTTTGCCGCAGACGTTGCACTGTCACACATTTTCAATCCAGAAAATACAGAAAGAATAATCCGCAAAGAGCGGAGTTCCCGGTTCCATACCGGCTCAAGTGCTGGGAAACTCTGGAGTAAAGGCCGAATGCAGAAAGGGTCTCAGTGGAAAAGCACCTGCTTTACATGCAGGAGGTCCCAGGTTCAACGCCTGGCGTCTCCAGCTAAAAGGGCCAAGCCGTAGGTGCTGTGGAAGACCTTAGCCTGAGACTTTGGGAAGTCGCTGCCAATCACAATAGACAATACTGACCTTAATAGACCCAAGCATCTGATTCAGTAGGACAGCTTTCAAGAATTAAACTGCAGCTGTGACTCATGAAGCTCCTGGACTGCAAAGTATCCTTGGGAGGAGGGTACAAGGTATGAGGCGGGTGCCTCAACCCCTCCCCCCCCGCCCTGTCCGCTCACCTCCAATTTACCTCATACCCTCCTCCCAAGGATCCCAAGTAAAAGCAGATCTGGAATAATACCAATACTCAGGATTCATAAGACACTCTTGATGTTCACGGGGAATGGTCTACTGTCTCATAAACCTTACAGCTCTTTTGTAAATCTCAAACAACCCTGTATGGTTTTTGTTGTTGCTCAGTCGCACAGTCGAGTCCGACTCTTCGCGACCCCATGGACCAGATCACGCCAGGCCCTCCTGTCTTCCGCCGTCCTCTGAAGTTTGCTCAGTTTCAGGTTCGTTGCATCTATGACACTGTCCAACCATCTCATCCTTTGCCGTCCCCGTCTTCTTTGACCTTCAATCTTTCCCAGCATCAGGGTCTTCTCCAGGGAGTGCCTACCTGTATGGTAGGCCAGTGTAATTATTTTTTTTCTGCCACAGTGCAGATGGGAAGCTGAAAGGGCGGGGCTTGCTTAATGCCACCAAGTAAGTTCATAGCAGAAGTGTTATTGGAACACCAGGATGTCCTTGATTCCCCACACACACATGTCTAGATCAACTTTTGTGGCATTTCCACTGATTTAATAAACTCTCTTGTCCCCCTTCCCCTTCCCTCAGGTAGGCTATTTTATTTATCCTGAAAGTGTCAATTATATGTTTATTGTGCCGTATTGTACTGTGTCTGCACCCTTTAAAAAGAGAAAACTCAGAGTTGATTTTGAAAGCACTGAAAAGGCGCTTCTGGGAGGAGATGGGTTAGTGACTTTTGGTTGCTAGCCAATCGGTACTGTGCATAGCAGACTTCTGTTGTAAGCACACTGAATGGGTTTGCCCTGAGTGTACATCAGAACCAGAGGTCCACAACTTGATGCCTATGGGTGCTACGGTGCGTGCCGAGAGTCAGTTTGCTGTAGTGGTTAAGTGCGCGGACTGTAATTTGGGAGAACCAGGTTTGATTCCTCACTCCCACATGCAGCTGCTGAGCAATGCTCCCTCTAAGCTGCGGAGTCTTGTGAGCAAAAATTCTACTTTGCGAGCTACTGGCATTAAAGTTGTGAGCGAGCAATTTGGCTACTGCATGAATTAGTTTGCTTTGGAGCCATCCCTTCCTGAGCTAAGACAAAAATGTGTGAGCCAGAGGCTAAAAAACTGTGAGCTAGCTCACACTAACTCAGCTTAGAGGGAACACTGCTGCTGAGTAACCTTGGGTCTCACAGAGCTGTTCTCTCTAGCAGTTCTCTGAGAGCTCTCTTGGCCCCACCTACCTCACAGGGTGTGTATTGTGAAGAGGAAGGGAAGGAGATTGTAAGCCATTCTGAGATTCTGAGTGAAGGGCAAGGTGTGAATCCAACTCTTCTTTTTCTTCTTATTCTGCTGCTGCTGCTGCTGCTGCTGCTTCTTCACATTGGGAGATACATCCAGCTATTTCCTACACAGGTCTCCTTACAAAGAAAGTATTCTAAAAAATCATCATGGTCAGATCTACCAGCAGTTGTTATTCCGGATAGAACCTCCATGTACATGGGAAGGTTATCTTTGAATCCCCAAGGCAGGGGTTTTGGAAGGAGGGAAGTCAGGAATTCCTCAGAGGCATCTTTTTGACCCTGCTGGAAACCATCCTGTGCTAAATGGACCCTGGTCTGATCCAGCAAAGAGGTTGTCGTAAATTAACACTCTCTCTGTGTGTACTAGCAGCTATTAAGCATGAAAGCTAAGAATGGAACCTCCATGTTCAGAGGCGCCTTTGGAGGGTGGGCTCCAGGGCATTATACCCGGCTGAGGCCCCTCCCCTCCCCAAATCCCACCCTCCCCGGGCTCCACCCCCAGAGTCTCCAGGTATTTCCCCTCCCAGAGCTGGAAGTCCTAAAAAAACCCCGGAGGTTATTCTGAGGCTCACTCTCCAACTCCGTCTTCCCATTTGGTTTCTAGCTGTTGTGCTGCAGAAGCTCTTGGGAGGTTTCAGGGCGCACAACAGCCCTGTGAGGTAGCTGAAGCCGAGAGGCTGGCCCCCAGGTCACACCCAGAGCCATCCTAAGCACCCTTCTAAGACCACTGGTATCAGGGTGTAATTCTGCACAGGACGGCACTGTGAGTGAGCACCGAGACAGTGGGGGATTTGAATCCAGGCTGCCGTAGGCCTAATCCAATACTAGCTGTTGCCTGTGCGTTGAAAGGGTTATTCTTTAATTTGCAGTCCCTGGCTGCGGCCACACACACTAAACAATCCACTTTCAATCCATTTTCCAACTGGATTTTGCCAGTTCACACATTTCACTTCCGCACGGTCATTTTTCTCACTCGTTTGTCCCTATTGCTTTAAGTTTTGTTCCCCCCCCCAATGTGTTTTGCTTTCTCTAGTAGTCCCAGAGGGAGCAAAATGCATGTGGAAAGGGGCCCCCCAGACCCAAAGCAATAGGGAAAAACGAGTGACAAAAATCCAGTTGGAACATGCACCGGAAGCAGGGCCGGCTCACTCACTAGGCAAACTAGGCGATCGCCTAGAGTGGGCTGGCCCTTAGGGGCACCCGGCCCCGTACTCTGGGAGTTTCTTGATTATTTGTGTTTTTCATTCTTCCTAAAATGCATTTATTTTTGAAAAATGGTGGGCGCACGGGGGGGGGGGGGTGCCAGAAGGGATCCTCGCCTAGGGTGCAAAATAAGCTGGGGCCGGCCCTTGGAAGTGGATTGTTTAGCATGTGTGACTGCAGCCACTGTGTATTGGCACCTTCGAAGAGAAGCAGCATGGTATAGTGATTAGTATTGGACTAGGATCTGGGACTCCCACGTCTAAATCCCCACATTCTGACATGGAAGCCTGCTGGGCGACTTGGGGCCAATCACCGTCTCGGCTAACCTAGGGTTGCCAACTCTGGGTTGGAAAATGCCTGGAGACCTAACAGGGCAGAGCCTGGGGAGGGCAAGGGTTTAGGGAGGGCGCTGAGATGGGTATAATGCCGTCTATGCTGCCCTTCTCTCCAGGGTGGGGGAGCTTGACCTTCTGGAGATCAGGTGTAATTCCAGGAGATCTCCATGTACCTCCTGGAGGTTGGCAAGCCTACCACATCACAGGCTTGTTGTGAAGACAAAATAAAAAAGGAGAGCGGTGTAAAGACCTTTTGGGGAGAAAGACAGATTATCAGCGAAGCAAAATCAATAAAAACAAGCCTCCAAATCACTTCAGCTACATGATCTTAGCAAAAAGTCACAACAGCCCTGCAAGGACGGCCAGCATGACTATATGCATCCCCCACCTCCCCCACCAAATGCTACATAAGGTAAAGGTTTCCCTTGCTCGAAAGCCAGTCGAATCCGACTCTAGCGTGCGGTGCTCATCTCCGTTTCCAAGCCGAGGAGCCAGCGCTGTCCGAAGACGTTTCCGTGGTCAGGTGGCCGGCATGCTATAGCTCCACTCGGATCCACCAGCCTTCCCAGTTCTGAGGTTTCTGCAAGACTTGACGTGCCGTCCCCTGCCTGGCTTGACCGGCCCCCTTTCCTGCGATGAGCCTTCGTAGGGTTAAACCCAGAGAGCCGGACTTGCCTAGAGAGAAAATCCAGGCTGCGGCTGGCCAAGCATGAAAGCGTCTTCCTGGTGGGGGCAGGGGAGGAAATCGGCTGTCTGGATGCGTGCTGCCGCCAGCTCCCGCAGCAGCTGCGATTGCAGAGGGGAGGAAGCTCCCCCCCCCCATCTCCCCACTTATGGTGAGGGAATGGCTGAGGTGAGCTCTGAAGGGGGTGCACGTAGCGGTCCCCCCCCCCCGTTGGGAGTGGGCGAGAGGTACAGTTGCAAAGGGAGGGAAATGAACGTGGCTCAATGCAGGAACTGGAAAGCGGAAGGAAGAACTACAGTTGCCAACTCTGGGTGGGTACAATTCCTGGAGACTTGGGGCCTGGAGGAGCCCAAGAAGGACAGGCTTTTGGAAGGGGAGGGACCCTCAGCGGGGTATGATGCCATAGAGGACATCCTCCAAAAAGCCCTTTGCTCCAGAGGAACTGATCTTTGTCGCTCGGGTTAGGGTTGCCAACCTTCGGGGGGGGGGTGTTCGAGATCTCCTGCTTTTACAACTGCTCTCCAGACAACCAACATCAGCTCCCCTGGAGAAAATAGCTGCTTTGGAAGGTGGACTCTAAGGCATCATACTGTGCTGAGGTCCCGCCCCAAACCCTGCCCTCCCCAGGCTCCACCCCCCAAATCTCCAGGTATTTCCCCGCTCAGAGCTGTCAACCCTACTGGAGATCAGCTGCAATTCTGGGAGATTAGAACATAAGAGAAGCCACGTTGGATCAGGCCAATGGCCCATCCAGTCCCAGACTCTGTGACACCCAGTGGCCAAAACCCAGGTCCACCAGTGGGGCCAGAACGCCAAAAACCCTTCCACCGTTGCCCCCCACCCCCCGCACCAAGAAGACAGAGCATCACTGCCCCAGACAGTATTCCCTCTTATACCTTGTGGCTAATAGCCGCTCATGGACCAATGCTCCATATGTTTCTCCAGTCCCCTCTTGAAGCTGTCTATGCTTGTAGCTGCCGCCGCTTCATATTTTTCACAATCCCCCCCACCCCTTCCTGTTTGACAATGTTTATAAGGCTTTGGGCAAACTATGCAAGATTTAGGAAGTCAGTTTCCCACATATGTGCAATGCCCTCCCAATGTTCAGAAATATCAACATTTAATTATCAAGCCTTTAGTAATCCCAATATATCCCCCTCCCCCTGTTTTAGCTCAGCTTTTCTTTAGCTGTTATTTCCATATCCAGCCTATTTTTTTGCTTTTTTGACAACAGGCCCAATGTGGTGCAGTGTGTTAGACTGGGATCTGGGTGACCCAGGTTCGAATCCCCCGCTGTGCCACAGGAGGTTGCTGTCTCATCTTGGGCCAGTCACACAGTCTCAGTGGTTAAGTGTGTGGACTCTAATCTGGGAGAACTGGGTTTGATTCCCCACTCCACTTGCAGCTGCTGGATGAGCTTGGGCAAGCCATAGTTCTGTCAGAGCTGTCCTTGAAAGAACAGTTCTCTCAGAGCTCTCTCAGCCCCAGCTACCTCACAGGGTGTCTGTTGTGGGGAGGGGAAGGGAAAGGAGTTTGTAAGCCGCTCTGAGACTCCGAGTGAAGGGGGGGGGTATAAATCCAATCTCTTCTCTTCTTCTCTTAATAAATTGATAAATAAATTAATAAAATTGATTTAAAATCAGTTAGTAATTGGTTAAAAGGCAGGCACTGATTCAGCTAAAGATTCCGGGAAGTCATTGGCAACCTCCAGTTCCTAGCGGTGAACCCTTGGAGAGACTTAGCGGTGGTCTCTCTTCCGCTAGGCCTGTTTGTCCAGTCATTACGATGCTCCGCCTCTGTCAGAAAGAATTCTACTGCCATTTTTTAATGGTAGGAGCCGGGACCATGCCCTCTTGTTCATGTTAGCTTGTGAACACTACTTGCTTGCATTGGCCTCCGGCACAGAAACACTGGCCAAATGTAAAACAGCCATTGTGGCCCAGTGGTTAGAACTTGCCACAAAGTTTGCTGAGGCCCCGGTCACACGGGCCGGATATCGCGTGGGGGGGGGGCGTGGCTGTTTGCCCCGCAGCGAAATAACGCGCGACTGCGCGATCAGGCGTCCCCTCGCGGTCCCGTCGAGGTCCCATGGTTAGGGGGGAGGTGCCGATCACACGACGTGCCAAAGAAGCGGCGCAGCACGGCAAACGGGGTTGTTTGCTTTTTTTAACCTGAAGTATGTGCATGCCCCGTTGGGTGCTTGTGCGCATCCCTGGAGACTTTGGGGGGGAAAAACTTTTCGCAATGGGGTATGGGCGGGCGCCGGATGCCACCGGAAACGCGATCAGACGCCCGCCCTTGCCCCACGGTTAACCGCGCATCTTCGGAGGGAAGCCTCGGGTTTGCCACAGGAGTTCTACGCTTCCCAGATGTGGCGGTGAGATCGCACCCGGAAAATCCGCCTATCTTCCATCGCAGTAGCATGGCTACTGCTCCGTGTGACCGCAGCCGGAGTAAATTTGATTGACCGGTTGCTTTCTCTCAGCCTAACGTACCACACAGCATTGTTGTGAACATACAATGCGGAAAGGAGAATGATTGTTGCTGCCCTGAGCTCTGCGGAGGACAGCAGGACAAAAACACCTCAGACAGAGACCAATCCACTCAGTTTGGTCATTTGATTCCTCTTCATAAGGTGGAAGTGGTGGACAAGATAGAGTGGTGGATTAAGATCTGGGGAAACTAGGTTTGGACTCCCACCTTGGGCCTCTCTAGGGATGCCAGCCTCCAGGGGAGACGTGGGTATCCCCCCAGAATTACAGCTCATCTCCAGACTACAGAGATCAGTTTCCCTGAAGAAAATGGATGCTTTGGAGGGTGGACTCTCTGTGGCATTGTACCCCACTGAGGTCCCTGTCGTCTTCAAGCTTCACCCCTAAATCTCCAGGAGTTTCCCAACCTGAATCTGGCAACCCTAAAGGTAGAGGTTTCTCTTGCTCAAAAGCCAGTCGAATCCAACTCTAGGGGGTGGTGCTCATCTCCGTTTCCAAGCTGAAGAGCCAGCGCTGTCCGGAGACATTTCCATGGTCATGTGGCTGGCACGACTAAACGCCGAGGTGCACGGAACGCTACTGTCCCACCGAAGCAGTACCTATTTATCTACTTGCAGTTTCTTGCTTTCAAACGACTAGGTTGGCAGGAGCCGGGTCCAGAGGTGGGAGCTCACTCCATCGTGCGACACTCGGGTCTCAAACTGCTGAACTACAGACCTTCCGGTCTGCAGCTCAGCGTCTTAACCACTTGAGCCACCGTGTGCCCCCCCCCATTTCCCCCACTGGTGGCCAGAGTGCACCTGGCAACCCTGTGTCGGCCTAAAATAACATGGAGTCAGGGAGAATGTTGTAAGCCACTCTGAGTACCTGTTGGGGAGAAACGCCACCACTATTCCACCACCGCCCCTATGCACTATTGTATTACCATCATGATTGACTGGATCCCACTGGAGGGACGAGGCGTCTGGGCATGATTTGGATGACAAGATTTCAGGAAGCTACCATGGAGGTTAAGATCGACCCATCTTGGTTAAACTTGTTACTGTATTTTATTGTATTTTATTGTTTTATATTATGTGTTTTATTGAGCCTTCGAGGTAGGGCGGGATATAAATCCAAATATAAATAAAATAAATAAATGAAATAAAAATAAATGAAATAGATAAAGTAAATGTTTCTCTCTTTTCCCTCAGGGAGAAACTTCTCGTGGGATGTCGATATCCCCCATTTGTCAAAATGCCTTGGATAATTTATAGCAGCTTCCAGAAGGCTGAACCGAAGACCTAGCATTAGCTCATCTCCCGACTACAGAGATCAGTTTCCCTGGAGAAAATGGATGCTTTGGAGGGTGGACTCTAAGGCAGTGCTGGCAGTGATGGAGGTCAAGCTGTGAGAGATGGGCTAGGCCTCGTTTGCCGTGCTGGAGGAGACAGAATGGCCGCCAAGCGCACGACAGCTGTCCACTTGGGCCTCAAGTTCCAGGCCGCCCAAGAGCAGGGGTTCTACCCACCACAAATAAAGATGGAGGAGGACGAGGAGGAGGACGAGGACGAAAGAGCAAAAGGCCCCCGAGTGATCCAGGCCGGGAGACTGAGAGATGTCCTAGGATGGGTGGCACCAGACCAGGTGAAACAGGAGCCGGATGAAGAGCTGCCCCCGTGCTGGGAGACACTGGCTCAGGAGCACTTGAAGGTGGTCCCCTCACCGCATTCAGGATGGGGGAACCCCCAGCAGCCGGATGAGGTTCTGTGGGAAAGAGCCAAGAGGCAGGAGCAGCAGGTAAACACTGAAGGAATATTAATTAATTAATTTATTTTTGAGACTTGCATCCTACCCTACCCTGCATGCGGGCTCAGGGCAGTTTACAACATATAATCCAACAAAATCATATAATCATTACTAAAGCCAGTTTGGTGTAGTGGTTAAGTGCGCGGACTCTAATCTGGTAGAACCGGGTTTGATTCCCCACTCCTCCACTTGCACCTGCTGGATGACCTTGGGTCAGTCACAAGCTCTGGCACAGCTGTTCCTGAAAAAGAGCAGTTTGTGTCAGAGTTCTCTCAGCCCCACCCACCTCACAGGGTGTCTGTTGTGGGGAGGGGACGGGAAAAGAGTTTGTAAGCCGCTCTGAGACTCCAAATGAAGGGCGGGGTATAAATCCAATCTCTTCTTCTTCTTCTTCTAAAGCAATTCATTAAAACAGCAATACAAACAACCAAGGTTTAGTCAACTCATTTCAGTAGTTACTAACAGCACAGCGGGTAATCTCGTCTTCTTCAATGTCTGCTGGGCTCATGCCAGGGATGGCGGGGTGCGTTCCGCATAAACAGATCACTGAGTCCATGTACCCAGGATATAAATAGAGCCATGGTTGCTTAAACATGCCTGGAACAATTTGAGGAGAGGCGGAACAGAACGAAAAAGAAACATCTCAGTTGCCTACACATGGAGCGCGCCGATCAGATTTTCCCAAGACTTGGTGCTTCAGAGCCTTGGGGCCATGCCAGAAAAGGCCCCGCTCCATGTGGCCTCCAATCTAGCCTCGGTGCTGGGCTTCACTGTCGATCTTGGTTTTCGAGGAAGAGTTCTCAGAGACCTTCTGGAACCCAGACTGCTTGGTGCTTTAAAAATTAAAGCCAGTGTCACAACTTGGGCCCGCAGACCTGATGTATATCTGAACCGTTACATACGTTGTGAAATGGTCATTTGTCATTTTCCCCAGGTACCAGTGCTGTTTGAAGAGATGGACACCCATTCCCCTGAGTCAGAGCACCTCTTGGTGGATAGGCGGAGACTTCTCCGGAGGGAGGTGCAGCATGGGCTTGAGGGGGAGGCAGGTAAGAGTTCGTTCTGCCTTGATTTACAGTCAGGGAACCAAGGATTCCTTATAAGCTTCCTGTACAGGATTCCATAACGGAACCACACTCGCGCGTCATGAGAACCAGTGTGGTGTAGTGGGTAGAGTATCAGAGAAAGAACGTAAGAACATAAGAGACACCAGTGTTGCATCAGGCCAAAGGCCCATCCAGTCCAACACTCTGTGTCACACAGTGGCCAGAAATACCAGGTGCCATCAGGAGGTCCACCAGTGGGGCCAGGACATTAGAAGCCCTCCCACTGTTGCCCCCCCCCCCCAAATCTGGGATCTGGGAGAACCAGGTTTGAATTTCTGCTCTGCCATGGAAGCTTGCTGGGTGACCTTGGGACAGCTGCGCACACTCAGCTTCAACCGCATCGCAGGGTTGTTGTGAGGATAAAATTGAGAAGGGAATGATGATGGGAAAATGGTGTTGGGGGGACTGCAGACCTTTCTTCTGCACTGTGGTCCCAATCCAAAATGAGCTCCAAAGTGTGACACTTTGGAAATTAGTTCTCTGTAGTTGCTGTCTGATGTATAAAAAAAAAATCGCATCTCGTTTGAGTCTTGGCAGAGGCATTCCCTTACACTTGTGGGAGAGAAAGGGGGGGGGTGCCTCTCCTGCAACCTGCAGACTATGCAGCTGCTTGTATTTAAATATAATTCAGCATATAATTAATTGAGAGGGTAGTACCTTTAGGGCTGCTAAGTGTAATTGACTTAATGATTTTGATTATAAGATTTTTTTAAGTGGCCTACCAAGATGTTGCCTATCAATCAGCACCATGTTTTTAATTAGATTATTTTTATACAGGAATTTGAAAAACCACTGGGTAGTATGTACGACCTTAAAAGAAGCCTTTTCTCTTTTCTCTCCCAGTTTGGTGTGGTGGTTGAGAGCGCGGACTCTCATCTGGGAGAACTGGGTTTGATTCCCCACTCCTCCACATATGGGTGCTGGTGTGACCTTGGGTCTGTCACAAGTTCTTTCAGAGTTGTTCTCTCAAGAACAGTCCTCGAAAGAGCTCTCTCAGCCCCAAGTACCTCACAGGGTGTCTGTTGTGGGGAGAGGAAGGGAAAAGAGATTGTAAGCCACTCTGAGACTCCTTCAGGTAGTGAAGGGCAGGGTATAAAAACCAACTCTTCTTCTGCCATTTTTGCCATTATTTTTCTGTCTGTACACAACTGTACAGAACCACCTGTGCCCCTTTTTCTCTCGCCCTGATCTTGCCGTAGATTCTCCCAAATGCAAAACCCGTTTGGCAGATATTGGGGGGGGGGCATTTCTTTCCTCCTTGCTCTCCATAGCCCCTTGCCTAGAACAATCTGTGATCCTTTCATCTCTCTTGTATAAGCCCTCAGTGTATCTAACCCCTCCCCAAGCCACACGATAGCGCCAAATGTCCATCTTCCAAGACTGAAATGACTTACTGTAGAGTAAACCCTCCCAGGATCCAGCTGCAAGGCTTTTCTCTACACTGAGGACTGATACAAAAGAGATGAAACGGTCACAGATTGTTCTAGGGAAGGGGGCCTGTGGGGCTGTCCCTTTAAGAAAGGGGGCGGAGCCCCGAATAGTCCCACTGTAGCTACAGGCCAGTTTATACCCTGAAGAACTTGTTGGTCTCTGAGGTGTTCCTGGACTGAAATCTAACATGGCTACCTTCTGAGACGACGAGGGCTCTTTTTGCAGCAGGAACTCCTTTGCATATGAGGCGACACACCCCTAATGTAGCCCAGAGAACACTGAATATTGAACAGTCCCATTGAACAGCAGGCCCCCTGCCCCAAACCAATTTAAATTCGAATGGAAATGGAAAGTTAAGTTTAAAATACAAATAAATTCACGCAGTTTAAACCCGAGCTTTACATTAAGTTGACGGTTGAGGAATTACGGTTTCTGCTACCCTCCGTTTTCCTCCTTAGTGACCGTCGGCACAATTGTACGGATGCACGGTTTCCCAAAGATGAGCCGCCGGGGCACCAACTGGTCCTATGCCGAAGTTGCCGACCTCTTAGACGTTTGGGGAGAGCAAAGGATCCAGCGAGTCCTGCAAAGCAGCCACCGCAACATGGACACCTTCCAGGTCATCGCCAACGAGATGGCCAAGCGGGGGCACGAGCGGACGGCCCAGGAGTGCCGGACGAAAACCAAAACCATGAGGAGGGACTACAAGAAGGCCAAGGAGAACAGCGGGACTGGGAGGGGGCGCGCCGCATGCCCCTTTTACGACCAACTGGAACAGATTTTGGATTCTAGCGCCCAAGCCTCTGTAAGAGTCCGGGATTTCGCCCATCCCGAGGAGTCAGGTGGAGAAGGCGATACTCCCCTGGGAGGCCTGGGGGAGGGGATCCCGCACGAAGAGAACAAGGACTATCTGGAGAGCCAGGACGTCTTTGATCCCGGCGCCCAGTTTTCCATTGAACTCGTGGATTCGATGGACTCCAGCCCCGCGGAATGCAAAATGGAGGACACCTTTGAGGAGGAACCAATTTGCACTCCTCAGCCGGGCACGGGTAAGTGTTTACTTAAAATATTTATTAGCCACCTTTCGGCCTTCCGTAACTCAAGGCGGCTTGCGATATTAAACAGGACAAAAACATAAAAATACATATTAGAAACGGCAGATTAAAATCACAGCAGCTGCCAGGAAAAACGAAGTGAATCCAATGCCTTCCTGACTAAAACCGCCTTCAGCTGCCTCCTGAAGAGTGAGACTGAGGGGGTCAGGCGCATTTCCCTGGGGGGGGGGTGTTCTGTAATCGTGGGGCTGCCACCCAAAAGGCTCCTTCTCGTGTACCCTCCAGATGAGCGCCTTCAGCGGATGGAATAGTCAGGAGGGTCTCTCCCAGTGATCTTAATTCCCAGTCAGGAGTGTGTGGGAGAAGACAGTAGCCCTTTTTTTTGGCTCCCCAAAGAAATCAAACTCTCTTCACCCTCCAACCAATCTCTAAAGAGGAATAAATTCCTTTGGAGAATGGGTGGTCTCCTCACTCAACAGTAGATAAGTGCCCTCAGCCGGCTCCCACATGCATACGGGAGATAAATCAGTGGTGATACGAAACAGAGTGACTCCAGTGCTCTTTGTACAGTGGGGGCAAGCATTCCGTTTTGGAGCTATAAAGTTATACCAGATTATTCCCACAAACGGTCACCTATCTGAAGCAGAGACCCAGGGGTGGATCTGGGGGTGGAGTCTTAGCTAGCTCACACCAACTCAGCTTAGAGGGAACACTGGCTATCAGAGATCTCACAGTCAGTTGTTTGGGTGCCAGTCCTTGACCAGGCTCTGCTCCAATACATTTCCCCACAAGTTTAAAGGGAAAAAAGGAAAGTTGACCCACGTGGGCCAAGCAGATCAGTGTGGTCCACAGAAGAGGAACTCTTTGCACTGTTTGTTTCAGCTGTTGAGTGGGCTATTGAGTAGCTGACCCGTGAAATGGGGCCCCCTCAGCCCAGGTGGACACCTGTCCAGGGGTCATTTCCTGCAGGAGTGCACAGGAGCGGAGCTCCAGCAGTAAAGAGCCCAGGGGGCTGGCATATGCAACAAGCCCCACCCCCTGCTCCCAGCAGCCCTCAGTCAGAGCAAGAAGCAGCCAGGTAAGTTGCAGAGCCCCCCAGGCTCAAAACAGTCCAGTGGCACCTTTAAGACCAAGTTTTATTCAGGAACAAGCTCTTCCTCCTCTGTGAGGGCAGATCTGCACGTCCCCCCCCCCCAATAGCTAGCAATCCAAAACAGTCCAGTGGAGCCTGAGCGGTGGGTGTTGCCTTCTGACACACTTCCGGTGATGTCAGGGGGTGTGGCATATGCAAATGAGTTATGCTAATGAGTTATGCTAATGAGCTCCAGCACCTCTTTTTCTACGAAATGAGGCCAGCCCCCTTCCTGAAATCTGGGCCTGCCTGAAGACAAAAGGACAAAAGGGCGGGCCTTAGTAAAGTATTGCAGAGGACATCTGCTGGTGGGTGACTGGCCCGTAGCTACAGTGGGGGTAATGGGGGCTCTGCCCCCTTCCTTAAAGGGCCAGCCCCCTGCATTTTAAAGCCCCCTTCACTTCTTCTCAAAAGCATTTAAAGATATCCTTGGAGAGCACATGCATGTGGGGCCGACCACTTCTTCTCGAAAGCATTTGAGGGATCCCTTAAATGCTTTTGAGAAGAAGCAGGGAGTGGCGAGCGCCCCACTCCCCCCCTCCTGCAAGATTCAAAGGGCCCTCCAGCTGATCGGCAGGTCACATGCTCCCAGCTGACCAGCCGAAGGGCCCTTTAAATCTTGCGGGGGGGGCGCCACCCCCCCTTCATTATGGCAAATAATGACAGCCCCACCAGAAAAGATTCTGCCCCGCAAGTCACAAAAACCTGGCTGCGGTCCTGGTGGGTCAGCAGGCGGAATCTGGGGGCTCAGACAGGTCAAGCCCGGAGCTGGTTTGAGCCAAAAGGATGGGTGGGGGATAAATGGCTGAATAAATAAGCCAGGGGGCAGATGGCAAAAGCAGAGACGAGCCTGAATCCCTTGATGGTTCTGTTCTTTTACCCTGAAATATTTGGAGATGAGAAGGAAGCCAAACCCCCCACAAAGCTTCAGGTCATTTCCACGTGCTCCTGGGTTCTTTGGGGAAGGTCTTGGTCACCACGGTGATTCTGCACATCTCTCTGTTTTTTAGAAGCTGACCCCTTCCCTAGTCGGTTGCCCCCTGCCCCGCACAGTATCCCGGGCAGCCCAGCCACCCCCGGCTCCACGGCAGGTAAAGGTGATGTTGAATTCCTTACCATGGTCTGTTTTGACTCACTTGTTTGGCTGCTCTCCCCTCTTGTTTGGGTGGCGCATGGTGTCCTCGAGGGCTGGAGCCCAAATGTCCTGGAGGACAGGAGAAACCCAGCCACCGCTGTCTGTGTCCTGCCAGGATCCAGTTTTCCATTCTTTTTCTTCCATAAAGATCGCTTCGGAAGTCAACTGTGTTGAACTGCAGTAGGACAGACAGTTTCTAGTCCACTAACACCTTAAGAGCAATAAGCTCAGGATGGACAAAAGGAAATATGACTTTAACATAAGAACCTAAGAGAAGCCAATGTTGGATCAGGCCAAAGGCCCATCCAGTCCAACACTCTGTCACACAGAGGCCAAAAACACCAGGTGCCATCAGGAGGTCCACCAGTGGGGCCAGGACACTAGAAGCCCTCCCACTGTTGCCCCCCCCAAGCACCAAGAATACAGAGCATCCCTTGCCCCAGACTGAGAGCTCCTATCTATACTTTGTGGCTAATAGCCACTGGTGGACCTCTGCTCCGTATGTTTCTCTAATTCCCTCTTGAAGCGTCTTTACATGGAGAGTGATTAAAATGTGGAATTCACTGCCATAGGATGTAGTGATGGCCACAGGAATAAGCAGCTTGAAAAGGGGATTAGATAGATTCATGGAGGATAAATCCATCAATGGCTACTAGGCAAGGTGACTGAGGGGAACCTCCATGTTCAGAGGCACCAATCCTCTGAATCCCAGGGCCAGGAGGTGACATCAGGGGAAGGCCTCGGCCTCTATGCCCTGTTCTTGGCCATCCAGAGGAACTGGTTGGCCAATGTGTGAGACAGGATGCTGGACTAGATGGACCACTGGTCTGATCCAGCAGGGCTCTTCTTATGTTCTAGAGGCCAACAAGATTTTGGGGGTATGAGCATTCGAAAATAAAAGCTCCTTTTGTCAGATCTCCCCTCGTCAAACACAAAATGGCTGCTATGGGAGGGTGAGCCCCATAAACACAGAGATGCCTAAATGCAGGGGAGAAGATGGGTCATTTTAAAAAGACACTGGGAAAGAGGAGTGAAACCAAATAAACGCAACACCCTGGTGACTAATTCTCTCTCTAAGCTGTGGAGTCCTGTGAGCAAAAATTCTACTTTGTAAGCTACTGGCATTAAAGTTGTGAGCGAGCGATTTGGCTGCTGCATAAATTAGTTTGCTCTGGAGCCCTCCTTCCTGAGCGAAGACAAAAATGTGTGAGCCGGAGGCTAAAAAACTGTGAGCTAGCTCACACTAACTCAGCTTAGGGGGAACACTGCTGGTGACCGTTGCCACTGGCACAGGGGAGAGCCAATCAGTTCTACAGTAGCCAATTAGAAGCCCTGCTTGGAATGAATCCCACATAGTCCCACCCGCTTTCTAGAAACACTTGATGGGCCACAGGAAATGTGTGAAAAGGGACTCCTGCCTTATAGGATTCAACCCGCTGGTCTTGGAATCTTTTGCAACATTTCTGTGTCCACATTCTGTCTCCATTGTTTTGCTTTCAGACGTACACGCCACCCCTTCCCACAGCCCGTTACCCGGCCCCACAGGTCTTTCGGCCGCGGAACGTCTCGCCAACCTCCGGAACCGACATAAGAAAACCAGGAACGATTTGGCCATGGAATTGGCGAAAGCAGCGGACCGGCGGATGCAGACAGCCACTCACAGGATCTTGTCCGCTCTGGATGGTTATGCCAAGGCGGAGCTGGAGGAGCGTGAGAAAGATCGGGTGGGCACAGAACAGATTATCGCTATCATGAACCGCCAGACGGAACTGCTGGAGCTCTTAATACGGCAGCAGTCTTCGGCACCAGCAGCTGTGTCCCCGGCGCCCTCGTGGCATGTGTGGACCCCACGGACCGGGCAGTCAAGCCACCGCCCCACGGGCCCTTCTTCCTCCCGTCTGGGGGTCCCCAGGCGGCCGTTGACGCCCAGAGCTCGGAACAGACGGAGACCTCAGAACTACAGCCCGTGAGAACGTCCACTTCCGCTAGGGAGTTCCAAGTTTATGATTTGCGGTTGTTTATTTTTAACTGCGAGAGGTATTTATTCACACATAGGGCAGAAGGCAGTGTTTTATTTCTAACTTTGACCCCAACAGCCGAAGTTTGCATCAAAATCTTTCTCGTTAGTTTTGTTTCCAAACTGAGAGCCAGTTTGGTGTAGTGGTTAAGTGTGCGGACTCTAATCTGGGAGAACCGGGTTTGATTCCCCACTCCTCTACTTGCACCTGCTGATGTGGCCTTGGGTCAGTCACAAGCTCTGGCACAGCTGTCCTTGGAAAAGAGCAGTTTGTGTCAGAGTTCTCTCAGCCCCACCCACCTCACAGGGGGTGTCTGTTGTGGGGAGGGGAAGGGAAAGGAGTTTGTAAGCCGCTCTGAGACTCCAAGTGAAGGGCGGGATATAAATCCAATCTCTTCTTCTCTTCGTCTTCTTCTTGCCCCCACCCCCTCCCCCCACCCAAAACCTAGTTGCTTTTTAAAGTCCATTTTCTCACATGTCCAATGCTCCCTCTAAGCTGTGGGGTTTTGTGAGCAAAAATTCTACTTTGTGAGCTGCTGGCATTAAAGTTGTGAGGGAGCGATTTGGGTACTGCATAAATGAATTTGCTCTGGAGCCATCCCTTCCTGAGCTAACAAATGTGTGAGCCAGAGGCTAGAAAACTGTGAGCTAGCTCACACTAACTCAGCTTAGAGGAAACTCTGCTCATATCCAAATATTTCAGTGATTGCTATGGGGGGAAGGGGAAATGGACCTGTATTATTGCTGCAGGCTCCTCCTTTGATGCATTGGGACACATTTTGGCAATTCTGAACCATCTTTGATTGAGTCCCGAAACCTATTTTCCTCATACAGGCTGAGTCCTGGAACTTAGCAGAGAACCTCTCTGAAGATGTTGCCGGCTAAAGGCCATCCATCCATCCACAGCTGAAATCAAGGCAGGCCTCTCTGGTCAGAAGGCCGGGTGGGGACAAGTTTGGGCTCCTGAATTTTCTTTCTAGAAATTAACCTCCCCTGGCCATACCCTCACTCTGTGACAAATGTCACTGGCTGATTCTAATGCACCCCACTCATCGGGAAACATGAATTCCTACAGGTAGCTCTCAAGGCTAGGCCTCAAAGCCTTATCATGAGGAAGTACAAGATGGCTGCCTCCTGGTAAAGATTCTGGGCACCGTCAAGCATGGGGTTATTCTGTTTTAAAGAATTAACAGGGTTGTTTTTTTAAGGAAAAAATTGCCGGGTTTTGAGTGTGTGAGGGGACTGTCTTCAAGGATTCGCGCATAGGGTATAGCGTTGCCAACCTCCTGATGGAGTCTGGAGATCTTCCAGAATTATAACTCATCTCCAGACTACAGAGATCAGTTTCCCTGGAGAAAATGGCTGTTTTGGAGGATGGACTTCATGGCATTATATTCTGCTGAGGTCGTCCCCCCCCCCCCCCCCCCAATCTCCAAGAATTCCCCAACTTGGAGTTGGCAACCCTAACTATTAGTCTGTGCTGGTTCCCTCTTCAGGGCAGCCCCATCTTGATTTTCAAGAAGGAGTCTAAGCAATGACGGGGTTAGGGTTGCCAGCTTTCCTGGAAACGTGGGGGTGGAGCCTTGGAAGGGCAGGGTTTTGGAAGGGAGGGACCTCAGTGGGGTATGATGGGTTTTTTTAAATTTTTATATGCATCATAAATTATTATTACATTACAATACAATCCCAATTCTCTTATGATACATTTCCCCCCCTTTTATATCCTACCCCCCACCAGGTGACCATTACATAACTACAAATTAATTTTTAACCATGAGCACATTTTTTTTCATTTTTCCTATTGGCTTCTCCATTATTTACCCATTGAAAGTATGTAGACCATTTCTTTTTCCTTCATCTTTCCATCCCATGCCTTATCTTGTTTAATACATTCCAGTATATCTGATTGGATATATTTGTATAGATAGTCGTTCCATCTATCTAAAGTCCACTTCAGACTCTCCTTCCAACCGTATGCAATCACAGCATGCGCTGCTAGTAACATTGCTTTAAAAATATCCTGATTTCGTCTCTCAATATTATAGTTTCCCAATACGCCCATAAATAATAGATCAACTATTTTAATATCCACCTTACTTAATCCTACTATCTTTCCCCGTACCTTTCCCCAGAAATCTCTAACCTTTGGGCATTCCCACCACAGGTGAGAATACCACCCTTCTTTTGCATTGCAGTGCCAGCAATTAGGTTTCATACCTTGGATCATATATGCCAATTGGGCAGGGGTCCTATACCATTTCCAAATTATCTTTCTTTCAAGCTCTCTATACTTTTCTAATTTAATTTTCTTCAAATTCACCCTTAACTTATTCACATCATCAGAAGTTATTTGTTTTTCTTTATCCCATTTATTTTTTAAGGTTCTTAGTACAAACTCCTTATCTTTCACCAGTTCAAGGTGCCTCAGTGGGGTATGATGTCATAGAGTCCTCCGTCGGAAGCAGCCATTTTCTCCAGGGGAATGGATCTCTACAGTCTGGGAATCATTTGTAAGTCTGGGACTTCTCCAGGTGCCACCTGAAGGTTACAACCTTTGGTGGGGAGGGAAGAGTTTTGGTTTGGGCACAGGAAGACTTTGCAAGAATACCAAAGTGACTTCCGCATACATAAAATCAAAAAAACCCAACCATCCACCCAGTGTCCTTTGGTTCCCTTTTCTGGAAGATGAAGTTCAGTTAGGTCTCCTGTGCATTTTTGCAAACAAACAATTGGACTTTCTAGGTAGGACAAAGCGTTATTTTTTTCACGTCAAGTTTCTAGTCCCTGTGGTGGTTCTGAAACCTCGTTGATCTCAGAAGACAGGAAGGCTCGGAGCGGGGTGCTGACGAAGAAGGGATTGACCCACATCTATCGTGTGCTGAAGGATTGGAACCTTCCGTTCAAACGTAAGAATCTGGTGCTTTTCCACTCATGCGCTGCACTTCAGACACCATCACAGTGATGGAGCAGACAGAAACCCAAAGCACAAGCGGGGGGCGGGGGAGTTCCGCTTATCCGAATGCATGGGCGAATGCGTGGAAGAGGGACATGGACCTTTATTCATTTCTGTGGGGCTTGCAGCTTCCTTCTGTTCTGGGCCCCTCATTTGTAAGGAAGGGGGTCAGGCTTCCCATATGGCACCTCATACGCTTTTATTTCTCATATTCCTCCTCTCCTCCCCTGCCCCAAATTTTCAGCTTGCATTTTTTTTAAACCCAATTTAGGGGAGGAATGTTAAAAGAATCCAAAAGTTCTACAAGTGGTCATTAAATCGGACGATACTGCCGGTGGCTCAAGTGGTTAAGACGCTGAACTGCAGGCTGTGGAAGGTCGGTAGTTCAGCAGTTCGAGACCCGAGTGTGCCGCATGATGGAGTGAGCTCCCATCTCTAGTTCCAGCTCCTGCCAACCTAGCAGTTCGAAAGCAAGAAATTGCAAGTAGATAAATAGGTACCACTTCGGTGGGAAGGTAACAGCGTTCCGTGCGCTTTGGTGCTTAGTCATGCCGGCCACATGACCACGGAAACGTCTCCGGACAGCGCTGGCTCTTCGGCTTTGAAACGGAGATGAGCACCGCAACCCTAAAGTCGGACTCGAC
>NW_015162602.1:89998-98523 GCF_001447785.1 Gekko japonicus
AGGGCCCCCCTCCTCTTTTCCTTAACAGTCCAATTCTCACAGGAGTTGCGGTGCCTCAAGTGGTTAAGACGCTGAACTGCAGGCTGTGGAAGGTCAGTAGTCCAGCAGTTCGAGACCTGGGTGCCGCATGACGGAGTGAGCTCCCGTCTCTAGTTCCAGCTCCTGCCAACCTAGCAGTCCGAAAGCAAGAAATTGCAAGTAGATAAATAGGTACCACTTCGGTGGGAAGGTAACAGCGTTCCGTGCGCCTTGGTGTTTAGTCGCGCCGGCCACATGACCACGAGTGAGCTCCCGTCTCTAGTTCCAGCTCCTGCCAACCTAGCAGTCCGAAAGCAAGACATTGCAAGTAGATAAATAGGTACCACTTCGGTGGGAAGGTAACAGCGTTCCGTGCGCCTTGGTGTTTAGTCGCGCCGGCCACATGACCACGGAAACGTCTTCGGACAGCGCTGGCTCTTCGGCATTGAAACGGAGATGAGCACCGCAACCCTAGAGTCGGATTCAACTGGCTTTCGAGCAAGGGAGCCTTTACCTTTACCAATTCTCACAAAGATGATCGAACAAGAACTCTTGCTTCCTTCAAGCAAAAACCCTCTCTTGCGATGCAGTGCAATACTCTGAAACCATTTTCCATCAGGTGACTTGAAGTCTAGTATCTACACTTTTGATGCTTTACTCGATGGACAATGTCAAAAATCATTTATTCCCTCAACCGCATTTTGCAGTGTTCTCCTTTGCACTCTTTTTTAGCATCTGCGGGTAGATTGTCAAAATGGCGGCTTTACTGCTAGCGGATCGCTTTCTCTTAGCGGAGCATGCTGGGACATCGCCTGTGGGGAATGGGCAGTTTTATGACTCTGAAATAAAAGGTTTATCTGCACGGCCTCCTGTCGCATTAATTCACTGTAGCCCAACCAGCCGGCTCCAAATCACATTCTGGGTTATTTCGTCCAGCCTGGAAAACACATAGCACAATCCTAAGCAAAGTCACACCCTTGAGGGTACTTCAGAAAGCCAGTTTGGCGTAGTGGTTAGGAGCGCAGACTCTAATCTGGGAGAACCGGGTTTGATTCCCTTCCCCACGTGCAGCTGCTGGTGTGACCTTGGGTCAGTCACAAGTTCTCTCAGCGCTGTTCCTCCAGAGCTCTCTCAGCCCCACCTACCTCACAGGGTGTCTGTTGTGGGAAGGGGGAGGGGAAGGACATTGTAAGCCGCCCTGAGACTCCTTCGATTTAGAGGGCGGGGTATAAATCCAATCTCTTCTTCTTCTAAAACCATTTCACTTCATTTCGTAGGAGGGCTGCCCTCACAGTTACACTTGGGGGCCTCAGAAGCATGTTGCTAGCTCACAAAAAGTTTCACTAAGCCCAAACGTACTCGTTCACGGTGTGTTGCAGGGGTCCCTGACATTTCCAAGCCTATGAGCACCTTTGGAATTCTGACACAGGGTGGTGGAGGCATATAGAACCCCGAGATGTGGCTGCCACAGGAGGAGGCAAAGGCAATCACACAGAGGAAACCCAAGTGCCAAGGGAGTAAGAGGGGCAATGCAAAAAATAACACTGGGAAAATGGAGTGAGAGACTAGAGGAGAAGAAGAGGAGATTGGATTTATACCCCTGCCCTTCACTACCCGAAGAAGTCTCAGAGCGGCTTACAAACTCCTTGCCCTTCCCCTCCCCACAACAGTCACCCTGTGAGGTAGGTGGGGCTGAGAGAGCTCTTTCGAGAACTGCTCCTGAGAGAACAGCTCTGGGAAAAAACTTGTGTCTGACCCAAGGTCACACCAGCAGCTGCATGGGGAAGAGTGCTGAATCAAACCCAGTTCTCCCAGATTAGAGTCCGTGCTCTTAACCACTACACCAAACTGGCTCTCTGGATAAAACAATCCACCAAAGATAAAACAATCACTGTGGTGGCAGCTGCTGCCAAAACAATGTTTTTTTTAATCTGCCCAGCCAATTGGATTTTCAGGGGCCAATCAGAAGCCATTCTGGGGAAGAGGCCTATCTGGCCCCACCCACCATCTAAAAACACTTGATGGGTGCCAAGAAACTGCACTGGATTCAAATGCTGGCTTGCTCTGAAATTCACTGGGTGATCTTGGGGCAGCCAACCCCGACAAGGGATCTTCGGCCACTCAGATCTCGATTCTAAAACCAAGAATGCAAATCTCTTCACTGCTATTACTTAGCACATGATTAACCATTGCCACTGTCTCATGAAAAAGGCATTTTGGCCCAGACTCCTTTGTCCTGTGTGTGTCTTGGTCAAGTTCCAAGTTTAACAGTGCCCGACGGAAAGTAGGAAAGAAAACACAATGGCAAATTCTTCAGAGGACAAGATTGGACACAGCTTTCCAGTAGAAACTTCTGCGTGTCAAAGCAAAACATTTGTTTACAACTCAAAGTATCTTCCATTTTAAAAATAAACAATTAAAATTAGTTATCATGACTAAGAACCCATTCTCCAGGAACAGGAGAATCAAACTGGAACAAAAATCAAACTGGAGTTCTATTCCGGAGAATAGTTAAAATTCAAGAAGATTACTGTACTCTTCAATCTTTATTTTCTCAAATTCATCCACATCAGTTTATTGAACACAATACTTTTTATTTCTGGTTTTCCTCATAGCTCTTCCCCTTCTGAAATGCCTAAATCCATTAGGAACATTGGCAGGGGAAAGTTAAAACCAATTCTACTTATGAGGATGGAAGTTCAAATTTCTGCATGTAGGTTTGAAAGCAGTGAATCTGAAAATATTCCCTTCCACACCCACCAAAAGCAAAAAAACAAACCACCATTTCCAAACACTCTTATGTTTTCTCTCCACAATGGGTTCTCACATGGACCATAAGGTTGGAGCTGGAACCAAAACTTTTCCCACAGTCCCTGCACACATAGGGCTTTTCCCCAGTGTGGATTCTCTGGTGGCCAATGAGGTGCGACTTCTGACTGAACGTTTTCCCACAGTTGGAACATTTAAAAGGCCTCACTCCTGTGTGGATTCGCTCGTGGGTGTTGAGGTTGGAGCTCACACTGAAGCCTTTGCCACAGTGCGAACAGACATATGGCTTCTCTCCCGTGTGGGTCCTCTGGTGGCTAGTCAAGTGCTGCTTCTGACTAAAGGTTTTCCCACAGTCCAGACACTCGTAGGGTTTGTGTCCAGTGTGGATTCTCTCATGAGCAATAAGGTCCGAACTCATACAGAAGCTTTTCCCACAAACCAAGCACTTGAAAGGCTTTTCCCCGGTGTGGATTCTCCAATGTCTACTAAGGTGGGATTTCCCACTAAATGTTTTCCCGCATTCCAAGCATTTATATGGCTTCTCGCCGGAATGTTTCCTCTGATGCCCCCTAAGGAGCGAGCTGATGCTGAAGATCTTCCCGCACTCGAGGCATTTGTATGGTTTCTCCCCTGTGTGGATTCTCTTGTGGGCCAGGAGCTGTGAACTGTGGCCAAAGCTTCTCCCGCAATCGGAGCATTTGTGGAGCTCCTTGCTCATGTGGGACCTCTCATGCCTGAGCAGCTCAGCCCTGCTGCCAAAACTTTTCCCACACGGCGAACATTTAAAAAGGTTCTCACAAACGTGAGTCCTTAAGTGGCAGGCGAAGGAAGAGCTCTGCCGGAAGGACTTCCCGCACTCTGAGCACTTGTATGGCTTCTCCCCCATGTGGATTCGAGAGTGCCTGTGGCGGTCTGAGCTCATGCCAAAACTCTTCCCATAGTGTGAACAGGGGTACGGCTTCTGCCCCATGTGTCTCCTTTCATGCGCCACAAGCATGGACCTCAGACTGAAGATCTTCCCACAGTCCAAACATTCATGTGGCTTTTCGCCTGCCTGGATTCTCTCATGTGCACCGGGATCCAGCGTCCAATGGTTGCTCTTCTTGCCCACCAGATACGAATTTTGAGGCTCACTCTTGAGGATTCTCCCCTCATCGGTGTCACCAAACTCCTTGACAGCTCCCCAACAAGGAACAAAGTTACTGTCTTGTTTTTCTGGAGCATTTCTTGGTTCAATTCCTGCCATGTACCTGTTTCCAGACATCTCTCCATTCACCGGACACCAAGGAAGTCTTTCCGTGACGACCCTAGATGGTCCCCGTTCTTCTGACACTTTGAGGTTTGGCTTCTCCTCCTCAATGGTCTCCCAGGCCAGTCTATCCTCTGTGAAAATAAACCGAGACATGTGTGGATTTTGTGGCTCCATGCACATGTTGCAGAAAACCACGGTTTAATTCAGCTAACTGTGGTTAAGATAGCGTGTCTGAAACATGTCACTCCGCAAATTGCGGTGTGAGGTTCGCTGGTAGTCATTATTAGGTCTTGAATTCTGGTTCTGCTTGCCATAATACAATAATAAATGGCAATCTACTCAAGGCAACCCCAGGATCATGGGGTTCTCCAGGCAAGAGACAAACAGAGGTGGTTTGCCATTGCCTGCCTCTGCATAGGCAGGACTTCCTTAGTGGTCTGCCATGCACATATTAACCAGGGTTGACCTTGCTTATCTTCCGAGATCTGAGGTGGCTGCCCATTGCTTGCCTCTGCATGGTAACCCTGGACTTCCTTAGTGTATGTCACTCCACAAATCGCGGTGTGAGGTTGGCTGGTGGTCATTATTGGGTCTTAAATTCTGCTTGCCGTAATACAATAATAAATGGCAATCTACTCAAGGCAACCCCAGGATCGTGGGGTTTTCCAGGCAAGAGGCAAACAGAGGTGGTTTGCCATTGCCTGCTTCTGCATAGGCAGGACTTCCTTAGTGGTCTGCCATGCACATATTAACCAGGGTTGACCTTGCTTATCTTCCGAGATCTGAGGTGGCTGCCCATTGCTTGCCTCTGCATGGTAACCCTGGACTTCCTTAGTGGTTGGCCATGAATATATTAACCAGGGCTGACCTTGCTTATCTTCCGAGATCTGAGGTGGCTGCCCATTGCTTGCCTCTGCATGGTAACCCTGGACTTCCTTAGTGGTCTCCCATCCAAGGACTAACCAGGGCTTTAGCTTCTGAGATCTGAGGTGGTTGGCCATTGCTTGTATCTGCATAGCAGCCCTGGACTTCCTTAGTGGTCTCCCATCCAAGGACTAACCAGGGCTTTAGCTTCTGAGATCTGGGATGGTTGGCCATTGTCTTCCTCTGCAAAGCAACCCTGGACTTCCTTAGTGGTCTGTCATGTACATATTAACCAGGGCTGGCCTTACATCGTTTCCGAAATCAGAGGTAGTTTGCCATTGCCTGCCTCTGCGTAGCAACCCTGGACTTCCTTAGTGGTCTGTCATGTACACATTAACCAGGGCTGGCCTTACATAGTTTCCGAGATCTGAGGTGGTTTGCCATTGCCTGCCTCTGCGTAGCAAACCCTGGACTTCCTTAGTGGCCTGCCGTGCACTTATTTACCAGGGCCGACCCAGCTTAGCTTCCGTGATCTGAGGAGATCAGGCCAGCCTGGGCCATCCAGGCATACGACGGTACGAGGAACAAAAAAAGATCCCTCACCCACAGAGTTGGCATCTCCATCCCCTTCCTGCCGGGACTCCTTGCCGGGCTGTTCCTCCTTGATATCCAACAAAGCCTGCTCTACTCCAGGGAGTCTTGGGGAGTTCCGCTGGGTCTGTGCCTGAAAACAGCCAGGAGTATCCCGCTCAGAGCAAAAGTGAGAGGCATCAGGCGATAAGGAGGCCTGAGGAGTTTTGAAATTCAATTCTTGGCTTCCCTACCGAGCAGCTGACAGTGCTCAGAGGCTGAACCCAAGCTCAGAACCCGCTTTCAGTCCCGAGGCCCTGGAAAATACGGCGCTGGCTATCAACCCCGCACAGCAGGGCAAACAGTGATGCCACAGGGCCCCCTCAAGCCAAGAAAATGGAAAGGGGAAAAAATAAATAGAGTACTTAAGAACTTTACAAAATCCTTGTGTCTCATTTGGTTTAGAAGAAGAAAAAGAAGAAGAGATTTATACCCCGCCCTTCACTTGGAGTCTCAGGGCGGCTTACAAACTCCTTTCCCTTCCCCTCCCCACAACAGACACCCTGTGAGGTGGGTGGGGCTGAGAGAACTCTGACACAAACTGCTCTTTTTCAAGGACAGCTGTGCCAGAGCTTGTGACTGACCCAAGGTCACATCAGCAGGTCCATGTGGAGGAGTGGGGAATCAAACCCGGTTCTCCCAGATTAGAGTCCCCTGCTCCTAACCACTACAGCAAACTGGCTCTCCAGGTATCCCCACCTTTTTTGAGCTTGTGGACACCTTTGGAATTCTGGGACAGGGTGGTGTAATGGCTGCCATGGGAGGGGCAGCAAACCACAGTGGCTGCAGTGCGAGGCACAGCCACACACACACACACACAGAAGTACAGAAGAAGAAGAAGAGATCGGATTTTTACCCCACTCTTCACTATCCGAAGGAGTCTCAGAGTGGTTTGCAATCTCCTTTCCCTTCCCCTCCCCACAAAAGACACCCTGTGAGGTAGCTGCGCCTGAGAGAGCGCTGAGAGAACTGCCCTTGAGAGAACAGCTCTGAAAGAACTTGTGACTGACCCAAGGTCACACCAGAGATGGGGCATTCCCAAGCTGCATGTGGAGGAGTCGGGAATCAAACCCGGTTCTCCCAGATTAGCGTCTGCACTCCCAGCAGGGGAGAAGAGAGGTAATTTTGAAAATAAAACCAACAGTGCAGTGGCAGCAGCTACCAAATCAATGTTACTTGAATCTGCACAACTGTATCTCTGGTGGCCAATCAAAAGTTGTCCCCCACCCCCATTTTCTGAAAATACTTGGAAGGCACCCGGTACGGTGTTGGCAGGTACTATGGCACCCATGGGCACCATGTTGAGGACCTGTGGCTTGGCTTCCAAGCTACGGGGACCAAAAGTTCGACTTGGTGTAAGTCAGCTTCCCACGCGTGTAGGATTCTCAGCCTCCTCCCCAAGCCTCATCTCTCAGAAATCCTAGGGAGAAACCACAGACTGGTGTACAGTCTCTGCCCAAATCAGAGACGTTAAACCAGCTGCATGGAACAAGTGCTGCCCTCACCTGTTTCTCCCAACTCTCGGCCACGCGCTGTCTCCGCAGGAAATCCTCGGCCAGGGCAACCGCCTGGCAGCTGGTCTCCGGGACACATTCTCTGATCCAGGTCTGCATTTCCAACGGCAGGATGGCCAAGAGCTGCTCCAAGATCAGCAGCTCCAAGATCTGCTCCGGGGTGTTCCTCTCCGGCCGCAGCCACTGCCGGCAGAGTTCCCGGAGTCGGTAACAAACTGCTCGCGGCCCCTCGGCTTCATGCAACTCTCGGCCCCTCGCTGCCTCCGCAGGAAATCCTCGGCCAGGGCAACCGCCTGGCAGCTGGTCTCCGGGACACATTCTCGGATCCAGGTCTGCATGTCCAACGGCAGGATGGCCAAGAGCTGCTCCAAGATCAGCAGCTCCCAGATCTGCTCCGGGGTGTTCCTCTCCGGCCGCAGCCACTGCCGGCAGAGTTCCCGGAGTCGGTGACAAACTGCTCGCGGCCCCTCGGCTTCATGGTAGCGGAAGCCCCGGAAACGCCGACAGAACTCCTCCTTCACCGGCTTATGTTCACCTCCGTCTCTGCACTCCGGGCTTCTACTGGCCTCCCCCTTCATCTGCCGGGTATCTCCTTTCCAGTCTTGCAAGTATCCCACGGCCTCGCGCCTTCCGAGCCACTGGCTGGCGGTGGCAACAGAGCCCTCAGAAGGAGCCTCACTCTCATTCCACAGTGATGCTCCTCGACCTCCGTGCCTGGCTCTAAGGAGCAGTCCTCCCTCCTCCTGGCACTCCTGCGACCTCCAGAGATGGCGCATTCCCTCGTCCAGTTCCTGCTTCACCCAACGCTGCAACCCGCCAGGTTGCAATGAGAGAGCCGGAGAGGGGGCCTCCTTCCACTCAGCGGCCATTTTATCCTGTCAGGAATCAAACGCAGAGCTGAGAGAAAAGCGTCCCTCCAAAACCTGAGCATTATATTTCAATATTTCGAAAGCGGAAACGTTCAGGTTTCGAAATTCAATACTGAGCTTAAAATTCCCCCGGCGAACGAACGCTTCCTTTTAGGCACATGTCTGTCTCTGTAGCACCTTGAAGAATAAGACGATTTGTAGCAGGGTGTGAGCTTTCGTGAGTCACTGCTCAGTTCTGAAGGAGTGAGCGGTGACTCATGAACGCGCCTACCCTGCCACATATTTTGTAAGTCTTTAAGGTGCTCCTGGACTCTTGCTCTTTTCTGCTGCTACAGACAGACTATTCACAGCTTCCCACCTTGATCTATCTCCATGGAAGGGTATCTGAAGAAATGAGCAGTGATTCATAGAATCATAAGAGTTGGAAGGGACCTCCAGGGTCATCTAGTCCAACCCCCTGCACAATGCAGGAAATTCACAAATACCTCCCCCTCCACATCCCCAGTGACCCTTGTTCCATGCCCAGAAGACGACAAAAAACTTCTAAGATCTCCAGCCAAACTGGCCTGGAGAAAAATTGCTTCCTGGCCCCAAAGTGGTGATCGGCAT
>NW_015162602.1:98707-99412 GCF_001447785.1 Gekko japonicus
TGCTTTTTCTTTTTGGGGCTTGGGGGGGGGGGGTCAACAGTGGGAGGGCTTCTAATATCCTGGCCCCACTGGTGGACCTCCTGATGGCACTGGTATTTCTGGCCACTGTGGGATACAGAGTGTTGGACTGGATGGGCCTTTGGCGGGAAGGGTTGGCATCTCTTATGTTCTTAACCCTTCCCGCCCTCCCTCTCATGATCTGCCTAAGTTCACACAACCAGCATTGCTGTCAGATGGCCATCTAGCCTCGGTTTGAAAATCTCCAAAAGTAGGAGAGCCCACCACCTCCCTAGGAAGCCTGTTCCGCTGAGGGACCGCTCTGTCGGGAAGTTCTTCGTTATGTTTAGCCGAACACATTTCTGATTTAATTTCAAACAATTGGTTCTGGTTCAGCCTTCTGGGGAAACAGAAAACAACTCACAAAAACTCATCCCTACACAAATTCTATTAGTCTTTATGGTGCTACTGGACTCTTGCTCCTTTCTACTGCTACGGACAGACTAACACGGCTACCCATCTTGGTCTGTTTCTGTGTTTAACCCTGCCCTTCCTTCAAAGGGTTCTGGGTGGCAAACACATATCTATCCACCTATCCTCACAGCAACCCTGTGAGGTAGGCTATGGTGAAGGGACACGCCCAAGGCCACATTTTATGGGAGGCAAACACTCATACTGAGTAAGGTCCTTGGTCTATGTAGGTCAAGT
>NW_015162603.1:0-2125 GCF_001447785.1 Gekko japonicus
TTGTCAAGCCAGTTAGCGGGCTTGGAGACTGTATTCCATCCCTGACCATCTGCCTGATCCTCTCTGTTCTCTCTCCCCCCACCCACACCCCCTTGCCTTCCAGATGCTGAGCGTAGTCTCATGTATCGGCAGAGCGGTGGTCCTTTCGGCGGCCATCTTGGTGACCACGTCCATCACCATGTCTGGAGAATGGGGAGAAGAAGGTCAGTGGGAAGCTGCCAGGCAGAGGTGTCAAGGGCCCTTTGCAGAACTGATGCCCGGGAAGTAAGGCTGTGCAGTTTGAAGTCTCATCCAGGGTCTGGCTGAGGCATTGCCCAGGCAGGGGTCCGGTATCCTGGATGCCAGGGGGAAGAGGAAAGGGGCATCAGCCGAGCGGGACTTTGGTGCAAGGGATAGAGGAAGGCTCTAAGAGAGAGAGAGCAGAGGGTTGGGGCAGGAGGTATCTGGCACGGACAATTGGCCCGTGGGTCCCTCCTGCTGGCCAGCTTGATCCTCTCCAGGGTCTCAGAAAGAAAATGGCTTTCCCTGCCCTGGTGCTTGAGATCCGGGGGGGCTGAACTGGATCGTGACTGGAGGGATCTACACATGCGCCGTGCTCAAGGCCTTAGACTCATAGAATGCCTTGGGAGGTGGTGGAGGCTCCTTCGCTGGACGTTTTCAAGCGGAGGCTGGACGACCCTCTTTTGGGTCTGTTGTAGGGCCGTCTTTCGGCCTGCAAGGTCCCAGTTCCGACTCCAACATTCTATGATTCATCGAGTTGGAAGGGGCCTCCAGGGTCATCTAATCCAACCCCCTGGACAATACAGGAAATTCACAAAGACCTCCCCCTCCATACCCGCAGTGACCCCTGTTCCATGCCCAGGAGATGGCAAAACAACCTCCAGGATCCTTGGCCAAACTGGCCTGGAGAACGATTGCTTCCTGACCCCAAAGTGGCCATCGGCATTTCCCTGGGCGCGTAAGAAAGGGCCTGAGGCCACCCTTCCTGCCCTCCCTCTCATGATCTGCCTAAGTTCACACAATCCGCATTGCTGCCAGATGGCCGTCTAGCCTCCGTTTGAAAACCTCCAAAGAAGGAGAGCCCACCGCCTCCTCCCGAAGGAAGCCTGGTCCACTGAGGAACCGCTCCAACTGCTGCCTTCAGCAGCTCCCACTTGCCGGCCGCCAGATCTCCTGCCCAGCCTGGAAGCAGCTCTTTTCCCCACCTGCCCGAAGGCATCTTAGCCAGCAGGCACAGCGGCTTGGGGCTCCTGACTCAAGCCAGACATCGTGCCCCCGATGCATTCTGCTGTCAGCAAGCAGAGAAATCGGCTTTGCCTTTGCTCAGGGGACGAAACACGCCCCGCTGTCCAGGTGTCTGTGTGTGTGGAGGGGATATTTATTTTAGTTTTTTTTTACTTAAAATATTTATATGCCTGCTAGAAGCCAATATGGGTAAGGACCGTGTAAGAACTGCTAGGCCTCACTCACGCTGCTGCATCTCTCTTCCAGGGGTGACTTACGGCCATCTGGGGAAGGACGTGACGCTGGAATGTGCCGGAGGGAGCCCAGGGTAGGTCCGCCCCAGAAGCGCATGCAGAGCCCCCAGGCCAAGGAAGGGTCCGTGCGCACTCCCTGGAAAGGGGGACCTACACTCACCAGCGCTGTTTCCGCTCTCTCAAACACAGCTTCCAGTGGGACTCCCTGGAACTCACCCCTTATTTCCCTGCTGCTGCACCCAAGCCCCACCCCCAGGGCTATTTTGGGGCAGGAACGCACAGGAACAGAGTTCCAGCTGGCTCCCGCGTTGGCCACGCCCAGCAGCAACTCATTAGCATAGCAGGCCACACCCAACAGCAGAAACTCATTAGGATTGGCTACATTAGGGGTGTGTGGCCTAACATGCAAAGGAGTTCCTGCTACAAAAAAAGCCCCGTTTTGTCAACAAACAAGGTAAACAGAATAAGAAGCAAAAGGTGGGTGTGGCTGGATGAGCACACTTCTGGTAACATGGGGGTGCGGGCTAATGTGCTAATGAGCTGTGCTGTCAGGGGTGTGGCCCAATATGCTAATGAGTTCCTGCTGTTGGGTGTGGCCTATTATGCTAATGAGTTCCTGCTAGGCTTTTTCTACAAAAAGAGCCCTC
>NW_015162603.1:2472-4034 GCF_001447785.1 Gekko japonicus
GGAAGCAGAAGATGGCCAGTTCCACTGTGGGCCTGATGGAAGCCCCTCCGGGGGTCTGATCTGGCCCCTGGGCCACATGTTTGACACCCCCTGGGTTAACGCTTCATATTCGTCTCATGTGTCAATGACTCTTCAAATCAAATTGAGTTTTGAAACCAAATTCTGCACACAGCTTTTGCAATTTCTGAACTGAGCAAAATTTTCTTCCGTCTCCAACCCCCATCCCTATTCCTGACCCTGTCACTGAAGCGCCCCCCCCCCCCAGCCCTTTCATGTCCTTCCACCACAGCCTGTGGGCCTCTGGCATTGTGGCTGTGGAACATCGTGGCCGGGCTTGGAGCTGTGCAGAGTCGTGCAACCGGGGGGGGGGGGGGTCTGTGACTCTGGTCCTCTGTGACCCTGCTTGCGCCTCATGCTGCTCCCTGGCTTGCAGGGCTGTGCCGGAATGGCGGTGGAAGGGCTCCCCCGTGCTGCCAGAGGGCTCCGTGGTCCAGCACGGGCAGCTGATCCTGCCCCAGGCCGAGCTCTCCTCCGAAGGCATCTACAGCTGCCACGACGCCAGCGGACTCCTGCTCAACTCCGTCACTCTGCGCCTCGGCCGTAAGTCCTGGCTCCACTGCGGAACCCTGCCAGAGGGCTCCGTGGTCCAGCACGGGCAGCTGATCCTGCCCCAGGCCGAGCTCTCCTCCGAAGGCATCTACAGCTGCCACGACGCCAGCGGACTCCTGCTCAACTCCGTCACTCTGCGCCTCGGCCGTAAGTCCTGGCTCCACTGCGGAACCTCTCCACTCCTGGGAGCGTGTGCACGTGTGTGTGTGTGTGTGTGTGTGTATGCAAAAGAGAAAAAGGGTTTTATTTTATTTGCCATCGAATGGCAACTCCTTAGCATTCAGAGGTGGTTTGCCCTTGCCGGCCTCTGCGTAGCAACCCCGGACTTCCGTGGTGGTCTCCCATCCAAGTACTGACCAGGGCTGACCCTGCTTAGCTTCCAAAATCTGTGGAAACTCAAGCTGCAGTGTTAGAAGAGTCAAACAACAAATATATACTCTGCAAAAACCTTATTTATAAGTTGAGAAAGACAGGAGCGCTCCGTCTACGATTGTCAGCTGCTTAATGGGCCTTTTGTAGGACCAGCAACAAATATCAATTTAAACTTCAATGTAACCACAAAAGGAAACTTCCCCCTTTAGAAGACTTTCAAGCAAGGAGAAGCGGGTGTACAATTCTAGAAACTCCCGTTGGGGTTGATTGTGTAAGAAGGATGTAAATTGACTGGTAGCTGTTAGATTGTAAGGTAAAGGTAAAGGTTCCCTTGCTCGAAAGGCAGTCGAGTCTGACTCTAGGGTTGCGGTGCTCATCTCCGTTTCCAAGCCGAAGACGTTTCCGTGGTCATGTGGCCGGCATGACTAAACAGCAAGGCGCACGGAACGCTGTTACCTTCCCACCGAAGTGGTCCCTATTTATCTACTTGCAATTTCTTGCTTTCGAACTGCTAGGTTGGCAGGAGCTGGAACTAGAGACGGGAGCTCACTCCGTCATGCGGCACACTTGGATCTCGAACT
>NW_015162603.1:4358-4506 GCF_001447785.1 Gekko japonicus
CTCCCATCCAAGGACTAACCAGGTCTGACCCTGCTAAGCTTCCAGGATCTGGCAAGATCGGGCTCGCCTGGGCTGTCTGAGTGAGGGCCTGTGATTTCTGGAACTCCCTGTTTGCCAGGCCAGGTGGGAACCTCTCGAGGCACGCCTG
>NW_015162603.1:5422-5565 GCF_001447785.1 Gekko japonicus
GCAGTGGTAGTGGTGGCCCCTATGTGAAATGCTAACAAAAAGGAAGGGAAGGGGGAAGGAAAAAAAGGGGGGGGGGAGAAAACTCAACCCAAAAAGTTGCTATGGATCCACAATGGTTAAGCTGACTCTAAATATTATGAAAA
>NW_015162603.1:5627-5806 GCF_001447785.1 Gekko japonicus
GCCTTCCTCAGTGGTCACAATTCCAATTACAAATTTGTACAGGATGGAGTGACATACATTCAACTCATGCAAGTTTGTGATACCAGAATTATTGGTGGACTTTAATTGGCTAAACTGGAGGCCCATCTTATAGAATAATAATAAACAAGTACAGAAGTATTTAGGAAACAACATCTGGC
>NW_015162603.1:5947-6295 GCF_001447785.1 Gekko japonicus
GAATGTTGAGAAGTTTTTTATGTCTGAATGGTATATTTTTAATGAGTCTAAGTTTTAAAATGTGTACACCTGAATAAATTTTGCATTTTCATAATATTTAGAGTCAGCTTAACCCTTGTGGATCCATGGCCCCTATGTGAAAGCCTGGCTGAAGAGCTCCGTCTTACAGGCCCTGCGGAACGGCATAAGGTCCCGCAGGGCCCTGATCTCCTCTGGGAGCTCGTTCCACCAGGTAGGGGCCGCCACTGAAAAGGTTTTGGGATCCTGATCGCAGTGCTCTCTGGGGAACATGCGGGGAAAGGCAGTCCCTCAGGTAGGCCGGTCCCTGACCATAAAGGGTAACGGAGC
>NW_015162603.1:6601-33867 GCF_001447785.1 Gekko japonicus
GAAGAGCGGATGCACCACTCCTTCCTGGCCTGACCCCACTCTTGGTGCTGCGGAAGACCCTCTCTCTGGCCCATCTTGAACCGGCTTCCTTGTCACAGTCCTCCCTTGCAGGGCCGTCTCTTCCTTCCCCTCCTCCTAACTGCTGCCCACCCTCTCCCCATTGTCCACGCTGGGGTAGGAGGCTCCCTTGGCACCAGGGACCCTTCCCAACCGGACCTGAGGGTCAGGGGGCATGTGCTGCTCCTTCCTTCCTGAGCCAATGGCCCTGTCAGCAGAACCAGGGCTCGTACGTCCCGGAGGGAGCCTGCCAGCCACAGTGCGGGCACAAGGGGAGGGACAATCCAGGGTTTGGCTACGTTGCCTGCAGCCTCACAGCAGTTTTTTTAAAAGGGGGGGGGAGCCCAAGGCCTTGGAACACATGCTACAGGGGATCCGCTCTCTCTCCCCCCAGCAGTTTTCTCGCATGAAAACTATGCAGGAGGGGGATATTTTGCCAGTTTTGGACCTCTATGCACACAGATACTTCACACAGGGCAGCAAAATTGGCAAAAAAAACCCAAACCCTCCCACCTCCAGTGTTCCCTCTAAGCTGAGTTAGTGTGAGCTAGCTCACAGTTTTTCAGCCTCCAGCTCACACATTTTGTCTCGGCTCAAAAAGGAGGGCTCCAGGGCAAACTAATTTATGCAGTAGCCAAATTGCTTGCTCACAACCTTAGTGCCAGTAGCTCACAAAGTAGAATTTTTGCTCAGAAGACTCTACAGCTTAGAGGGAACATTGCCCATCTACCAAAGCAGTTTCTTTGTGGCCAAAAGGACCTCATCAAGCTGCCTTAGACTGAATTAGACTTTTGGCCCGTCAGAGTCAGTATTTCCTACTCAGACTGGCAGTGGCTCTCCAGGGTCTTATGCAGAGAAGGGTCTTTCCCATCACCTGCTGCCTGGTCCTTTACCAAGAGATGCTGGGGATTGAACCTGGGACCTTCTGCATGCCAATCAGAGTCTCTTCCACTGAGCCACAGCCCCTCTTTACAGCTCTCCAGGGTCTCCGGTGGAGGTCTTTCCCATCACCTCCTTCCTGGTCCTTTTAACTGGAGGTGCCGGGGATTGAACCTGGGACCTTCTGCATGCCAGGCAGAGGCTCTCCCACTGAGCCACGGCCCCCTAGTGTAAACGAATGAAGAAATGTGTGGTTGACCCTTCAGACCTCCCTCTGAGGAGCTTTGGTCATTCCCAGTGTATGAAGTTTCTCTTCCATCATGGAACTTGAGGCGGTCAAGAGGGTCTTCCCTCCAGGCACTGAACTGTTCCGCTGTGACAAGGTTGTTGTGCCTTCAGGACCCCGGGCCCAAAGCCGGCTGTCAGACGTGGGGCCTTGCTGCTTCCCTGACCTCCTGAAGGTTTGGTTGAACATTCTCCTGCCCTGCGAAGTGAGGCAAAAGGCTGTGTCATTTTCCAAACCCCGTTCGCCGGCCCCAGCCCTTGGAAAGGAGACCTGCCCAAAGAAGATTGCAGCGGCTTTCCATTGCGCTTTCCAAATCGATACTCACAAAAAGATTTGGCCTCTCAGCTAACGGGAAAAGGCAGAGAATCGCTGGCTCGCCACCCAGCAGTCCAGGAGGGTGAAGGCAGAGTTGTGAAACCTCCAAGAGGACAGAGCCAAGCCCACCGTCCTCCCCACCACAAGCTAGGGAGACGCCCCTCCTGGGGGCAGGTCTCCGCCGTAAGTAGCAAGGCCCCAAAGGCCCCAAAGCCGCACTTGCTTGGACAAAAAATGGATGCAGCAGCTTCCAGGCAGGCACAGAAACCAAGCGACGCATGCGGCTAATCTAGGGCGGGACTTTCCCAGGCCTCATAGAAAGGGAACGGCGTGTCTGGCTTATTACTGGAGCTGCCTGGTAGAGAATGCCCCTCAGCAAGCCTGCAGGAGTGGACAGCCAGCCACTTGACCTGCTGCGGTCACGGTCTCCATCCAGGGGTTCCACCTGCTGTTCCAGGACGGAGGGACAAAGGTCCCGGCAGCCTCTGCCTGATCTCCGATCCCGGCCAGCCCCAGAAGCCAGAGAAGAGAAGGGAAGGACAGTGTGTGGCTGCAATAAAAAAGGCCAACGCTATGCTGGGGATTATTAGGAAGGGAATTGAAAACAGATCAGCCAATATCATAATGCCCCTATATAAATCAATGGTGCGATCTCATTTGGAATACTGTGTGCAATTCTGGTCACCACACCTTAAAAAGGATATTCTATCATTGGAAAAAGTACAGAAAAGGGCAACTAGAATGATAAAAGGGTTGGGACACTTTCCCTATGAAGAAAGGTTAAAGCGCTTGGGGCTCTTTAGCTTGGAGAAACGACGGCTGAGGGGTGACATGATCGAGGTTTATAAGATTATGCATGGGATAGAGCAGGTCGAGAAATAAGTCTTTTTCTCCCTTTCTCACAATACAAGAACTCCTTGTGGGCACTCCATGAAATGGCTGAGCAGTCGGGTTAGAATGGATAAAAGGAAGGACTTCTTCACCCAAAGAGTGATTAGCACGTGAAATTCACTGCCACAGGAGGAGGTGGTGGCAGCCACAAGCATGGACGGCTTCAAGAGGGAATTCGATATGCATATGGGGCAGAGCTCCATCAGTGGCTTTTAGCCACAAGGCGTAGATAGGAATTATCGGTCCGGGGCAAGTGATGCTCTGTCTTCTTGGTGATGGGGGGGGGGCAACAGTGGGAGGGCTTCTGGTGCCCTGGCCCCACTGCTGGACCTCCTGAGGGCACCTGCTATTATTGGCCACTGTGTGACACAGAGTGTTGGACTGGATGGGCCATCGGCATGATCCAACATTGGCTTCTCTAAAAAACAAAGAAACAACACTCTAGGTATAAAAACGTCAGGTAGCAGATGATGGGAAAGACCTCTACCCGAGACCCTGGAGAGCTGCTGCCATTCTGAGTAGGTGGTACTGACTCTGATGGACTGAAGGTTTCAGGGGTCATCTCGTAGAAAAAGGGATCCCCAGCCAAAGTGGCCTGGAGAAAAATGGATTCCTGACCCCGAAGTGGCAATCGGCATTTCCCTGGGCGTGTAAGAAAGGGCCACGAGAACTAAGCACTGAGGCAACCCTTCCTGCCCTCCCTCTCATGATCTGCCTCAATTCACAGGATCCACATGGCTGTCCGGTGGCCATCTGGCCTCTGTCTAAAAACCTCCAAAGAAGGAGAGCCCACCACCTCCTCCCGAGGAAGCCTGTTCCACTGAGGGAACCACTCCAACCGTCAGGAAGTTCTTCAGTCTAGTCAGATTGCAGAAGGCAGGGGACGTCCCTGAGTTAGCCTCTGGCTCACACATTTTTGTCTGAGCCCAGGAAGGACGGCTCCAGAGCAAACTAATTTACGCAGTAGCCAAATCACGTGCTCACAACTTTCATGCCAGTGGCTCACAAAGTAGAATTTTTGCTCACAGGACTCCACAGCTTAGAAGGGAGCATTGTCTGCCACGGGGCGACCTTGGGCCAGTCACACACTGCCTCAGCCTAACCTACCTCACAGGGTTGTTGTGAGGCTAAAACAGAGGAGAAGTGAATGACGTAAGCCTCTTTGGGTCCCTGTTGGGGCAAAGGCAGGGGATATAAATACAGTAAACAAAGCAAATCCTCAAGGGGGGGTGACAAAGGGGCCCCCAGAGTGGCATCCCAGGGAGATTGCAGGACGGCGAAGCGTCGCCGAAGCCAAGCTGGTCTGAGCGTGGTGGGGGCACAGAAGGGCACCCCGCGCAAAGCACCCCAAGTTCCCTGTGGGCATAGTGGCATATATTAATCTCCTAATCTGAATGCAAACTAGGTACAGTGATTTATCTTGGAAGGGGCCCGCACTGCAGTTGCTTGATACTGTCCCTCCGCATGACCTTGTCTTCTGTACCGCACCCAAAAGCCAGCAAATACCGTGGTACAGATGATTACAAAGTATCTCAAATAATTTTTATATATCTATTTGTTTTAGTAATTTTGTTTAAAAAAAGAATTTGCTGCAAAAAGTCTCTCTTAATGAGCTCAAGGCTTTCTCCAAAATGAAAAGCAGGTGCTTTACACTCCATTTGGTGAAATTTGGATGAATATCTTGGTATTTGGCAACCTTGTGTCTGGAAATATCTGTTGAACACCCTGAGGAAGTCCCTGAAAGAGGAGGATATCTGGACCTCTGCTGGAGGAAGAATGAACACCAATTCAAAATAGACTTAAAGGAGTCCTCCCTCTTAAAACTATTGTGCAGTTGAGGAGGACTGATATTAATAAAGGGGTTGTGCAATATCCGTTTGTTATAAAAAGGCAATACTTAAATTAGCGGATATATGATATGTGATCATGTTTATGTGAATGGTGAATAATTTGTAAGAAATATAGAAATTTTTAAAAAAATGTTAAAACGAATAAATATATAAACATTATTTGAGATAATTTGTAATCATCTGTAGCACGGTATTTGCTGACTTTTGGTATTTCCTACTTACCGTGGGTCCTATTTTTTTTGTATGAATTTCTTCTTTTTTTACGCCCCCCGTAGGGGATTTTTTATTGTATTTTCTATAAACTACAAAGAAACAAGGGAAGGTATCTACAAACTATGGGTGAAAGTAAAGAAACCTACTAAAAACCCAAGAGAGGGAGGTTATACAATGCTTAAACAAATTAGCTTTGACCTTTTTTAAACAAACACAATTTGTAAACGTTGAAAGTGATCTTCAAATCTTTCGCTTATGGTGTCCAATCCAGCAAATCCGACTATACAAAGACTAATACAAAAGCTCAATTATTAAACCGCTTTAGCAAACAATGGAAAACATCAGCATCTCATATTAACAATCTCATCCCCCCCCCCCCAAAGCCTTATTTGGGAAATTTAAAAAAATTCCTCATATTAAAGTCCTCTTCAGTAAATGTGATTTCTATCTTGTTTTCTTTCATTACGATCTTCCTCTACTTAGTCTTCTACTCCCATTGTCCAATGTTATTGCAGCATTGATGATAATCCAATTTTTAAGATTAAGTTCATTTTTCTATTGTTGTTTCCCTTTAAACATTAATATTTGTGGTCATCATATCCTCTGGGGAATCTAATCATAGTCTCACCGGGCAGACCAATACTTGGATATGTCCATAGATCATATCCTCGCTATATAACCCACTTTTAATCTTAGACTGGTCCCAAAACTTCCTTTAAAACTTGCCTTAGATTCTCCTCTTCGCTTCCTCAAAGTCTGCATAGTCTCCACATCGCTTATTATTCCCATTTGCAATTTAAAGGTAATTCTGTTCGTTTTTCTATTTTTGTTTTGTCAGTTTCTGTACTGCACCCAGCGGCCTGTTGGAGGAAAAGAGGGGGCCTTCTGCCTTCCCCCCCTCGGACATGGAGGGCCAGGGGGGGTCACGCTGGAGCGGCTGCCCCTTCTCTCCTCATCTCTCTCTCTCTCCCTCTTTCCAGGAAAAAACTGCGTCCAGGCGACGAGAGGCGGAGGTAAGCTGATTCTTGGGCTACTGGGAGGGTGGGGAATGTGTGTGTGTGTGTTGGGGGGGGGGGCGAATCTTGCAGTCTTAGTCTTAGGAGAGGCCGTCCCTGCTAGACTCCAGGATCTCCAGCAGATGCTGGTCTGGAATTGTGCGAAAACCCCAGCGGAGGGAGAGAGCACCACCTCTTCCTATCGCCGAACTGTTTACGTGAACTGTTTATGCGCTTCAGGAATTCTTCCTAGTCTTTACCCTGACTCTGTCCTTCAGAAGAGGCTTCAGAAGGGTTTCCTCCTCATTCTTTATGGCTTCCTTTGAACCACAGATCCCCAGGTTTGTTGACGATCCATCAAGACCCACGAGGCCACCTAGAAATCCTGCCCCATAATTCCCCTTTCCTCTTTGTTTATTTATTAAAACATGTCAATCCCGCCTTTCCTCCTGGTTCTAGGCCGCTTACAACAGTAGTTAAAAAAAACACAACGTTTTCAGTTTTAAACCAAGAATAAAATGGGAAGCCCCAAATGTCTACCCCTGCTGAAAAGATGCCTGCCAATTCAACTTCCCTTGAAAGACGGGACCGGCAGCACCTCCCGAAGATCTCCCAAGGAGGGGGCCTCTGCCCTCCCCTCTTCAGGGGATCCCCTTCCACAGGGCCGGGGGGCCACGATGGGAAAGGCCCTGGCTCTGGCTAACGCCAGGCGTGCCACCCTGAGTGGCGGTGGGACAGCCAACGGATCGCTGCCGGACGACCGTCGTTGGCACACGGGGACCTCTGGAAGGAGACGGCCCTTCAGACGTGTGGCTCCCAGGCCATGAAAGGCTTTCAAGGTCATCACCAGCACCTTGCATTGGACTCAGAAACAGACCGCAAGCCAGTGAGGCTCTTTCAGAAGGGGCAACAGCATGTCCCCAGCGGCCAGCCCCTGACAATAGCCAGGCTGACACATTCCGGACCTGTTGTGATTTCTGGGTTGTCTTCAAGAGCAGCCCTAGAGAGATCTGGGAGATTCAGCGGTGGGCCAGCACGAATCTCAGATCCGTCTCCACTCACCTTACGCTCCTCTTTAAGCCTCCTTCTCTTTAGCCTTTGCTCACCGGAGATTTGGGGGGGGGGGCTTTGCTTGGGAAGGAAAGGAGCGGATGGCTCCCTTTCAGGGCCTTGCGTGCCTGGGCTCGGCACTCCCCCTCCCTCACCAGGCACGCACAGAAGCGTGCCCCCCCCCTTTCCTCTCCAGGGCTGCCGTCTGCAGCCCGGCTGTGACCTTCCAGGAATGTAAGAACCTGGCGCCTGGCCAGGAGGGTAGGAGAGCCCTTGGGGGACGGCGTCTGTCAGTGCCGCTGTTTGTGCAGCAGGTCCTGGCAAAGGAGAGGTGATATTCCTGGGCAATGATGCAGCTTCAGGCCTGGGGGGGAGAGGGAGGAATTCGTGCCTCCTCTCTCTCCTGCCTTCATCGCAACCAGAGACAGACAAGACTCACACCCCCGCCATAAGGACGTACAGTCAATGTCACATCTGAACTAAAGAATAAATTTAGACTCCAGCAAGCAGTTCGAAAGCAAGAAATTGCAAGTAGATAAATAGGTACCACTTCGGTGAGAAGGGAACAGCGTTCCGTGCGCCTTGGCGTTTAGTCATGCCGGCCACATGACCACGGAAACGTCTTCGGACAGCGCTGGCTCTTCGGCTTTGAAACGGAGATGAGCACCGCAACCCTAGAGTCGGACTCGACTGGCTTTCGAGCAAGGGAACCTTTACCTTTAAAGGTTTATTTGAGAGCCAGTTTGGTGTAGTGGTTAAGTGCGCGGACTCAAATCTGGGGGAACACTCACAGCTACTGAATGACCTTGGGCAAGCCACAGTTCCGTCAGAGCTGTTCTCTCAAGGGCAGCTCTTGGAAGAGCTCTCTCAGGCCCGCCCACCTCACAGGGTGTCTGTCTGTTGTGGGGAGGGGGAGGGAAAGGAGATTGTAAGCTGCTCTGAGACTCCTTCGGGTAGTGAAGGGTGGGGTATAAATCCAATCTCCTCCTCCTCCTCCTCCTCCTCCTCTTCTTCTTAGGTGTGAACTTTCGTGTGCAAAGCACACTTTTTCAAATTTCTGTATTTGAAAAACTGTCCTTTGCACACGCAAGCTCATCCCTTGAATAAACCTCTGTTGGACTCAAAGGTGCCCCACTGGACTCTAAATTTGTTCTACTGCTTCAGACCAACACGGCTGACCACCTGGATACATCTGAACTTTGTCAGCCATAGGTTGCCCCTGTCCCTGGTGTGCCTGGAATCTTCTCTAGCATCCTTCTCCTCTGTCATCCTTCATGGTAAAAGGCACAGTCTGTGTCCAGGGGCACCTTTTAAGAGCAACCCAGTTTTATTCTGGGTGTAAGTTTATCCCCAGACTAAAACTTGGTTGGTCATCAAGGGGCCCCTGGAGTCAAACTCACAGGGCGACCTCCCCCTGAATCTGGCTTCAAGGTAAACCACACAGTCAAATGCCCTCGGCCACAGACCCAGAAGGGAGCTCCAAGGAGTTTCTGCCCAAGCAAAGGAACAGATGTGTGCTCCTGGGCCTTTGGCCAATCTGGGTACCCAAAGCTGGACCCTACAGTCAAGAGGTTCTTCCCGCCTGAAAGGAGGAGGCGGGGGTCTTCCCACTCTACCTTTCAATGCAAAGATGTCAACACAGAGATGCCAGAGGACATAGCGATGCCACACCGCACCCGCAGGCCATGCCTGTAGCCTTCCATTTACAGCAGAATGCCAGGCCCTCCGAGAGTCTCATCTTGGAGGGGGTGGGGGTGGAAGTGAGTGGACTTGGACACCGGGGGGTGGGGTCCCCCTTTGCTTCCTTTCCTGCTTTCCCCATCAGCATTGCCTGTTTGGTGTAGTGGTTAAGTGCACGGACTCTAATCTGGGAGAACTGGGTTTGATTCCCCACTCCTCGACATGCAGCTGCTGGTGTGACCTTGGGTCAGTCACAAGTTCTCTCACAGCTTCTCTCTCAAGGGCAGTTTCTGTCAGAGCTCTCAGCCCCACCTGCCTCACAGGGTGTCTGTTGTGGGGAGGGGAAGGGAAAGAAGATTGTAAGCCGCTCAGAGACTCCCTTGGGTAGTGAAAGGTGGGGTATACATCCAATCATCTCCTCCTCCTCTTCCTCTTCTTCTTCTTCTTCCCAAACGCTTTCTTGCCGCCCCTATGATCAGTGTCTGCCCTGAGCAGCCTCTGTCTCCACATCCACCCCTGCAACGGGAATCGTTTGCTTCTTAACGGCGTGTGCTCAAGGCAGGCTGCAAACCTCCTGTGCCCGTCCATGCCTGCCTTTAGTGGGCAAAAGCCCCGACAGAGTCCTGGCAGATGGTTGCCACCCTCCAGGCTGAGCCTGGCATTCTGCTGGAGACTACGGAGGAAGCGGCAGCTTTGGAGGGTGGCGTCCGTGGCATTACAACCCCACCAAGTTCCTTCTCTTCCCCAAACTGCACCCTACCCAGGCGGCACCACCCGGTCTCCAGGACTTCCCCGGGCCCTCCTCGACGGGCCCTGTGCGTACGCATCAGCTCCAGGATGCAGCAGGCCTCTCACGCCCCCCAGGAGTGGGCTGGGGGTGGGTGGAGAGAAGATGGTGGCTCAGCTAGGGTTTCCAGGTCTGGGCTGGAGAATACCCGGAGACTTTGGGGGTGGAGTCAGGAGAGGGTGGTGTTTGGGGAGGGGCCTCAGCTTGGTCCAGTGCCATAGAGAGTCCACCCTTCCAAGCAACCCTTTTCTCCAGGGGAGCTGCTCTCTGTCAGCTGGAGACCAGTTGTAAAAGCGGGGGATCCCCAGGCCACACCTGGAGAATGGCAACACTAGGCTCAGCAGAGCTGACATTTCTGAGAGGATCTCCCCCCCCCCCCGTGTGTGTGTGTGTGGACAGGTCCCCGCCCAGCGACGTCGGGCTGTGCATCCAGGACCCGGCCCACCCCCAGTCCTGCACCGTCAACAAGTCCCAGTTCTGGAGCTCCTACCGCATGAACGTGACCGAGGCCAACCCCCTGGGCTCCAGCTTCCGCCTGCTCGACTTCACCATGCAAGCCATCCGTAAGTCTCCTGCGGGGGAGGGGGGCGCTTCTGGGCTCACGAGCCACCGCCGTCAAAGAGTTACAAAGGGAGGGGGAGGAGGGGCTCTGAAGGTCCTGCCAGGGCGCCGCCCGTGGCGTCGTGGATTCTGTGCAAAAGGGGAGTGAGCAAAGGGCGGCTGTTCCAGGCCCAGGGGCTGCCGTGCAAAGTAGAGCCAGTTTGGTGTCGTGGTTAAGTGCGCGGACTCTAATCTGGGAGAACCGGGTTTGATTCCCCACTCCTCCACTTGCACCTGGCTGGATGACCTTGGGCAAGCCGCAGTTCTGACAAGAGCTGTCCTTGAAAAAGAGCGTTTCTGTCAAGAGCTGTCTCAGCCCCACCGACCTCACAGGGTGTCTGCTGTGGGGAGGGGAAGGGGAAGGAGTTTGTAAGCCACTCTGAGACGCCTTCGGGTAGTGAAGGGCGGGGCATAAATCCAATCTCCTCTTCTAAGTGCGCGGACTCTAATCTGGGAGAACCGGGTTGGATTCCCCACTCCGCCACTTGCACCTGCTGGATGACCTTGGGCAAGCCGTAGTTCTGATAAGAGCTAATCTTGAAAAAGAGAGCAGTTTCTGTTAAGAGCTCTTTCAGCCCCACCCACCTCACAGGGTGTCTGTAGCCAAGGCCAGGAGCTGCTTTCCCCATCCGCCCCCACGGAATGATATCACATGCAAAAATCAGCCCTAGGAGACGGGCAACTGTCAAAGGACAGGCTCTGCACTAGGGGCCCAACGTCCACCGTTGCATTCTGCTGCACCCGTTGAGAACCTGCTGGGCGAGGGCTCACTCTTGGTGGTTTTTTATCTACTTATTTTATTTTTCAGATTTTTATTCCACCGTCTCCAAAGCGGGCTCAGGGCGGAACACAACAAGCAGAGTCAAAGACTCATTACAATAAAACGACGTGACATTAAAATAATTAAAACAGTAAAATTCAAAGGCAGCAGCACATTACATAGAAAGAAAAAAGACTGTTAGGGTCATATGGGTGGAATCAATGAGTTCCCTTCCAGTGTTGCCTCTAAGCTGAGTCAGTGTGAGCTAGCTCACGGCTTTTTAGCCTCCGGCTCACACATTTTTGTCTTGGCTCAGGAAGGAGGGCTCCAGGGGAAACTAAATTGTGCAGCAGCCAAATTGCTCGCTTACAACTTTAATACCAGGAGCTCACAGAGTGGAATCTTTGCTCACAAGACTCCACAGCTTAGAGGGAGCGTTGTTCCCTTCCCTTCCTCTGAAAAGCCGGAGGAGTTGGGCTTTTGGGGGGCGGGGCGGGGAGGAACAGGCTGGATTTCTCGGCTTGGAAGTGGATGACCCGAGGCTCTGTCTAATTTATCTTAGCAATGGGATATCCTGCACACTTCAACCCTCCTGGTGGGGGGCGGGGTGTTTCCCCACAATCGTATAGGGATGCCAACCTCCAGGTGGGCCCTGGGGATTTCCAGGATTATGGCTCATCTACAGACTACAGAGATCAGTTCCCTGGAGAAAATGGCTGCTTTGGAGGGTGGGCACGCAGCCACCCACAACGATGCCAGGGCGGGAGGGCTGGCCCTCTCCTGCAGTCACGTCCCCGGAGGGAGGGTGGGCACGGGGAGTCAGCCCCACGCCATGCGGGTGGCTCCTGGACCCAGGCAGGGCAAGAGTTAAGGTTGCCAACCCTTCAGTCCCAGTGGGGGTTCTCCCGCTTTGGGGGGCTTCAATCCGCCACTGGCCAGTTGGCCAGTGGGGGGGAAACCCCACCCCCAAACAGGGATGTTGTTGTGCAACATCCCTGATGCAATGGTGTCTGTAACTCTGGGGCCCCAAATCACATGCATGGAGGAGAAATAGAGAGTAAGGAAAGAGGGGCAGATGGGAGAAATAGTGTGAGAGAGGTAGGGGTGAGTAAAAGCAAAGGTGTGATGAATGAGATAACCATCCCGCAAGTTTCTTGCGGGTCTCCACTTGTACACCCCAGAACCTGCACCTGACATCTCCTCTTTCCTGAGGCACCTTGTTTGGAAGTCTGTAACTCGAACCCCCCAAGTCCAATCTTCATCAGACTTGGTGGGCACGTAGAGGAGAGTCAGCTGGAGATGTGCTGCTATTTTGGAGTCTCTAGGACCCGGGGGGGGGGCTGCCCCTTCATGTCCCAAACTGGTTCCATTCAGCAGAACGCCTGGATTCGCAAACTGGGTTTTCCCGGTTTGTGCCCGTCCCTAAATAGGATGCTTTGGAAGTCATCAGTTCATAGGGTTGCCATAATTTAGAAGGGACCTGACAGTTAGGGGAGCTTTCAGACTCTAATACAACCCCCACCCCCCCTTCTCCATGATCAATCGGGAAGAGCAAAAGATCCCTCGGGGCTTTGGCTGACAGAGCTTGCAAAGTTTATTAAGAACGATCATTCTGATGCGAGCTCATCGGACTGCCCCAGGCTCATGAGCAAGCTGGCACGCTGAACAAGATTCAGAGTTCTTCTTTTACTGGATAAAACAGGCAAAAGGTCAGGGCCTGGTATCTGGAAAAAGGTCCAGCCATTCTGTTCTCAAGCATAATTCACTCCATTCCACATTCCTAAGAGGGCCATAAGGAAAACAAACCTTTCACACTTTCCCTGAGAGATAAAAATGACAGGGACCAATGCTCCCTCTAAGCTGTGGAGTCTTGTGAGCAAAAATTCTACTTTGTTAGCTGCTGGCATTAAAGTTGTGAGCGAGAGATTTGGCTGCTGCATAAATTAGTTTGCTCTGGAGCCATCCCTTCCCGAGCTAAGACAAAAATGTGTGAGCCGGAGGCTAAAAAACTGTGAGCTAGCTCGCACTAACTCAGCTTAGAGGGAACACTGACAGGGACCCTTGACTGAAATATAGTTACTCAGAGATCAGGGGGGGGTCAAAGAACAGATTTACAGTGGGGGGAGAGGTTTAGGGAGGGATACAATGGTCAGTATAAGACACTGAACTGCAGGCAGGAAGGTCAGTAGTTCAGCAGTTTGAGACCCGAGTGCCGCATGACGGAGTGAGCTCCCGTCTCTGGTTCCACCTCCGTCCAACCTAGCAGTTCGAAAGCAAGAAACTGCAAGTAGATAAATAGGTACCGCTTCGGTGGGAAGGTAACAGCATTCCGTGTGCCTCGGCGTCTAGTCATGCCAACCATATGACCACGGTGATGTCTTCGGACAGCGCTGGGTCTTCGGCTTGGAAACAGAGATGAGCACCGCAACCCTAGAGTCGGATTCGACTGGCTTTCAAGCAAGAGAACCTTTACCTTTACCACGGTCTTAAAATTTTAGCAAATCAGCCCACAAGATAGCGGACCAATCTTCAGGCTCACTAATCAGAGTTATTATACTGATCTTAAATTTTTGCTGAATTCTTATGGTGAAATAAAATTCTCCAATGCTGACACACAAACAAAGCAAATTAGGGTTGGAGCCAGATGAGTCTCCAAGGGAAGGGAATTCTGTGATGAGACTGGCCCCCCGGGGAAGGAGGCCCTCTCCCGCCCTCCACGGAGAAGTACCTGTCCAACCAATCTGTACTGTTGGGCAGGAACGTCTCGGAGAAGGCAACTGATAGGGGAGAAAAGCAGAATAGGAATAAACCAAATATGAAAATAGTCTGGCCCCCGGCTGGTTGGGGTTTTAAAGGTAACAAGGAACATCTTCAACTGGTACGGGAAGGCTTCGCTGGGCAGGTGGGGGAAGCGTCCTAGTGCTTCTGTGCTTTCTGTGACCAACAGAGTCAAGGTCTTTCGATACTTGGAAGCCTTCTAGAGATGCTTATCTGTAGACATGCCACCATTCCCGACAGTCAGACGGGTTAACATAAGAACATAAGAGACGCCAATGTTGGATCAGGCCAAAGGCCCATCCAGTCCAACACTCTGTGTCACACAGTGGCCAGAAATACCAGGTACCATCAGGAGGTCCACCGGTGGGGCCAGGACATTAGAAGCCCTCCCACTGTTGACCCCCCCCCAAGCACCAAGATGACAGAGCATCACTTGCCCCAGAGCCCCTATCTATACCTTGTGGCTAATAGCCACTGATGGACCTCTGCTCGACCTCAGTGGACATCCATCATTGGAGGTGCCTCAGTGGAACAGGCTTCCTCGGGAGGTGGTGGGCTCTCTGTCTTTGGAGGTTTTCAAACGGAGGCTAGATAGCCATTGGACAGCAATCCTGATTCTGTGAACTTAGGCAGATCATGAGAGGGAGGGCAGGAAGGGTTGCCTCGGTGCTTAGTTCTGGTGGCCCCTTCTTAGAAGAAGAAGAGAAGAGATTGGATTTATACCCCATGGCCCTTCACTACCCAAAGGTGTCTCAGAGCGGTTTACAGACTCCTTTCCCTTCCCCTCCCCACAACAGACACCCTGTGAGGTAGGCGTGGCTGAGAGAGCTCTGACAGAAACTGCTCTTTTTCAAGGACAGCTCTTGTCAGCACTATGGCTTGCTTAAGGTCATCCAGCCAGGTGCAAGTGGGGGAGTGGGGAATCAAACCGGGTTCTCCCAGATTAGAGTCCGTGCACTTAACCACGACACCAAACTGGCTCTCAATATCCAGGGAATGCTGATCACCACTTTGGGATCAGGAAGCAATTTTTCTTCAGGCCAGTTTGGCTGGAGATCCTGGAGGGGCATTTTTAGCCATCTTCTGGGCATGGAGCAGGAGTCACTGAGGGGTTGGGTGGGAGGAGGTATTTGTGAATTCCCAGCATTGTGCAGGGTGGTTGGACTAGATGACCCTGGAGGTCCCTTCCAACTCTATGGTTCTATGATTCTATAGTTGCTGTTCTATTTTGTTATTTTTTAAAGTTTCTTTTCTGTTTGGGGGTTGCAATTTAGAAAACTTAAACATTCATAATAGATGTGAGTGCTCGGACATTCCCTGCATCCCAGCTCAAATGGTGCAGATTTCCGGAGAGGGAAAGGAAGCAGCAGGACCTCATCTTCCTCTTCCGTGCATCTCCCCCCCCTCCCCCCACCTTGTTCCCCCCAGTCAAGCCAGATCCCCCAGAGGGCCTGCGGGTGGAGCCAGTGCCATCGGCCCCGCGGCGGCTGCGCGTGAGCTGGGAGTACCCCTCCTCTTGGCCGAACGAGCCTCACTTCCAACTCAAGTTCCGGCTCCAGTATCGCCCCGTGGTACACAGCTCTTGGTCCATGGTGAGTTCCAGGCGGTGAGCGGATGGGAGCTGGGTGTGAGTTCCGACAGAGGGGCAGGATTGGAGGGGAGAGAGAGTGATGGGTGTTAGTCCCATGTCACCCCAGCCTGGAACGGGTGTAGCACTGAGGTTAGAGGTTAAGAGATGGAGCTCTGACATGCAAGGTCCCTGGTTCAAATCTCATTTCATGCAAGCCCCTCTTTCTCAGGGATCCAGACAGAAATAGAAAAGATTACACCTCTTAACGGCATTCTCCTGCCGCCCCCGTTTGCCTTGGGGCTGTGTAGTGAAGAGCAGGGCCGGCTCACCCACTAGGCGAACTAGGCATTCGCCTAGAGTGCTGGGCCCTGGATGGGGCGCCGAGCTGTGCCTCCCCTCCACGCACGAAAAGCCCGCGAGCAGCTCTCCAAGTGTCAGCACTTCGCTAATTGGGGAGAGGCATCCGGTGAGCATCCCTCGCCTGGAGACAGGATCCCCCCCCCCCCCCTCCCTCCCGAAATGCCTTCAGAAGGGGAACACAAGAGAAATCTCTCTTCCATCTTGGAGGGTGCTGCAGGAACATGTGGGGCATGCTTGCTGGGTCTGACAGCTGCGGAGGGGGAGGAGGCAGTGGCGGCGGTAGCAAAAGGGGGGCTGGCTCCAGAGGTTTTCAGGCCCCACCAGGAGGTTGGCATCTGCGCCACAAGGCAGCCTCGCCTAAAACGCAGAAACACCTTGAGCCGGCCCTGGTGAAGAGAGAGAGAGGGGGTTTAACCTTTCGACTGCCACTCGTTCTGGCTGAACGAAACCAGCCCCCCCAGATTTAGGCTGCACAAGGGCAGTCTACGTTGTACAGCCCAATGGAGATGTGTGATTCTTCATCACCTCTGTCGTTGCCCTCAGCCTCAGTTCCTCATTTGTACCATCAGGAGAGGAATCCTGGCTGACCTTAGGGGGGGGACTGTAAGAATAACAGAGATCATGTATGCGGAGTGCACGTGAAGCCCTGCGAGGAAAGGCTGAGGGACCTCTTGGGAAGGTTCAGTCTGGAGAAGAGGAGGAGGTGGAGGGGGGGCACGATGGCTCTCTTGGAGTCTTTTTTGAAGGGCTGTCCCTTGGGGGAGGGCAGGGAGCTGTTCCTGTGGGCAGCAGAGGAGAGGACTCGCCAGAATGGGTTGAAATCAGGGCTTTTTTTTGTAGAAAAAGCCCAGCAGGAACTCATTAGCATAATAGGCCACACCTAACAGGTGAAACTCATTGGCATATTAGGCCGCACCCCCGTGTTACCAGAAGTGTGGTCATCCAGCCACACCCACCTTTTGCTTCTTATTCTGTTTACCTTGTTTGTGGTCAAAACCCGGGGCCTTTTTTTGTAGCAGGAACTCCTTTGCATGTTAGGCCACACACCCCTAATGTAGCCAATCCTAATGCGTTTCTGCTGTTGGGTGTGGCCTGTTATGCTAATGAGTTCCTGCTGGGCGTGGCCAACTCAGGAGCCAGCCGGAACGCCGTTCCTGTGCGTTCCTGCCCCAAAATAGCCCTGGTTGAAATTAAGGGTGGGAAGCCATGCTCCCTCTAAGCTGCGGAGTCTTGTGAGCAAAAATTCCGCTTTGTGAGCTACCGGCATTAAAGTTGTGAGTGAGCGATTTGGCTGCTGCATTAATTAGTCTGCTCTGGAGCCATCCCTTCCTGAGCCAAGACAAAAAAGTGTGAGCCGGAGGCTACGAAACTGTGAGCTGGCTCACCCTAACTCAGCTTAGAGGGAACACTGGTGGGAAGGTACCGGCTGGATCTCAGGGAAAGCTTTTTCTACAGTCAGAGTTGTGCCACAGTGGAATGGGCTGCCTTGGGAGGTGGGGAGCTCCCCCTCACTGGCCGTCTCTAAGCAGAAGCTGGACAAATGCTTGGCAGGGATGCTCTAGGCTGACCCTGCATTGAGCAGGGGGTTGGACTAGATGTCCTCTATGGCACCTTCCAACTCTGGGATTCTATGATTCTTTGCACCTTTCTGTCAGCAGACCTGGTGAGTTCTCTGGAGGGATCAGGAATTCTCTAGTGGAAGAGGCTGCTGAAGGAGGATGTAAGATCTCCCTTTTGGATGATTAACAATTGGACAAATATCTCTCAGGGACACTTTAGGAGAAGGCCAGATGTCCTTACTTGAATTGGACATACCTGGAACAGAGAGGGCTCTGAGTGCCGCCTCTGGCACCCATGCCATAGGTTCGCCACCACTGCTCTAGGCTAAGCCTGCGCTGAGCAGAGGGTTGGACTAGATGGCCTGTGGGACCCCTTTGGACTCTATCGTTCTATGATTCTATAAGTGCTTTTGAGACGAAAAGTGTTCTTCAAGTGCTTATTGAGCTTGCCTTGCACTCTGCCCACACTGCATTGTTGGCTTCTCTGTTTATTTGAAATACTCTATGTACCTGTTCTTTTCCTTCACACTCCAAAACCAGAGCACCACTTCCCAAGTGCTTCCCAGGGCAATCAATTCCGTAGCCGGTACTCGACAGGGGTTGATGCAGCAACTGGTATCTGGCCAACCCAGAAAGATGCACGTGTGTGACTCAGCCAACCCCTCCCCCCGGTCGCAAAGGCCGTCTGGCCAGATGGATCCTTCTGTCGGCACTCCTGTCACACCCCTCCCCCCCTCCCCCTCCTCTGACTTTAATAGGATTTTTAGAATATTTTTGCTCACAAATATTTCCAGCATTCCCATCCAAGATTTGTGGACAAACCTGCCCTGACTACGCTCTTGTAGCAGGCAAGCAGCTCAGCAAGGACTCGGGGGCCCCTTGGAGGGCAGGCAGGGCTTGTGTGGGGCAGCAGTCCGACCAAGCCAGCCTCTCTGTCTCCTGAGAGCCAGTTTGGTGTGGTGGTTAGGTGCGCGGACTCTAATCTGGGAGAACCGGGTTTGATTCCCCACTCCTCCACTCCAACCTGCTGGATGACCTTGGGCAAGCCGTAGTTCTGTCAGAGCTGTTCTTGAAAAACAGCAATTTCTGTCAGAGCTCTCTCAGCCCCACCGACCTCCCAGGCAATATTCCTTTTAAGCTGTGGAGTCTTGTGAGCAAACATTCTACCTTGTGAGCTACTGGCATTAAAATTGTGAGTGAGCAAGCTGGCTGCTGCATAAATTGGTTTGTTCTGGAGCTATCCTTCCTGAGCTAAGACAAAAATGCGTGAGCTGAAGGCTAAAAAACTGTGAGCTAGCTCACATTAACTCAGCTTAGAGGGAACACTGCTCACAGGGTGTCTGTTCTGGGGAGGGGGAGGGAAAGAAGTTTGTAAGCCGCTCTGAGACTCTGAGTGAAGGGCGGGCTATAAATCCAATCTCCTCCTCCTCCTCCTCCTCCTTTTCTTCTTCTTCTTCTCACTTGCCAACAATGGCTGGGGGCAGGCTCCCTGAGCGATGGCTAACGGTGTGTCCCACATTGGCAGGTGGAGACAGCCAACGTCTCCGAGCTGATCACCGATGCCCTGATGGGCTTGGACCACGTGGTGCGGGTCAGTGCCAAGGACTTCCTGGACGCTGGGAGCTGGAGCGAGTGGAGCAGCGGAGCCTGGGGCAGGCCGGCTCTCGGTAAGGCCCTGCAAAGAGGGCGGGGTCAAGGGTCAGGGCGTCAAGGCACACCGGAGCTGCCATTAAGGGGTGCAGCCAGTGCAAGAGCCCAAGTCCCAGGGACTGCATCCATTGGGGAGCACTGCCTCCGCAGGGAACATGGGTGGGGGCTGTGGCTCAGTGTCAGAGCCTCTGCTTGGCGTGCAGAAGGTCCCAGCTTCAATCCCCAGCATCTCCAACAAAAGCAGGATCAGGTCGGAGGTGACTTGAAAGACCTCAGACGGAGACTCGTGGGCACTCCATGAAATTGCTGAGCAGTCAGGTTAGAACAGATAAAAGGAAGTCCTTCTTCACCCATAGAGTGATTCACACATGGAATTCACTGCCACAGGAAGTGGTGGCGGCTACAAGCATGGACGGCTTCAAGAGGGGATTGGATAAACATACGGAGCAGAGGTCCATCAGTGGCTATTAGCCACAAGGTATAGATAGGGAACCTAAACAGCATGATAAAAGGTAGAGACATCACCCTGCCAACAAAGGTCCAGCAATGGTATTCCCAGTAGTCATGTATGGCTGCGAGAGTTGGACTATAAGGAAGGCCAAGCGCAAAGAATAGATTCTTTTGAACTATGGTGCTGGAGAAGACTCTTGAGAGTCCCCTGGACTGCCGGGAGATCAAATCAGTCAATCCTAAAAGAAATCAACCCTGTCTGTTCCCTGGAAGGCCAGATAATGAAACTGAAGCTCAAATACTTTGGCCACCCAATGAGAAGGGAGCACTCACTGGAGAAGACCCTGATGCTGGGAAAGACTGAAGGTCAAAGAAGATGGCGATGGCAAAGGATGAGATGGTTAGACAGTGTCATAGATGCAACGGACATGAAATTGAGCAAACTTCAGAGGACGGTGGAAGACAGGAAGGCCTGGCGTGATCTGGTCCATGGGGTCGCGAAGAGTCGGACTCGACTGTGCGACTGAACAACAACAACTGAACAGAACCTCCATTGTCGTGGTAGTATATCAGGGGTAGTGTTTGCAAATCATTAGGGATGAAGACCAACTCGGAGCTTGGAGGTTTCATCGAAACTCGAGGAAGAACGTCCTGACAGTGAGGTGTTTTCAAGTATTGGTCAGATACCTACTCATTAGGGATATCGTAGCTGTAATGTCTGCATTGGCAGCGGGTTGGACGATCTGGTCCATGGGGTCGCGAAGAGTCGGACTCGACTGTGCGACTGAACAACAACAACATAGATAAGGACTCTGGGGCAAGGGATGCTCTGTCTTCTTGGTCTTTGGGGGGGGTCAACAGTGGGAGGGCTTCTAGTGTCCTGGCCCCACTGGTGGACCTCCTAATGGCACCTGGTATTTCTGGCCACTGTGTGACACAGAGTGTTGGACTGGATGGGCCTTTGGCCTGATCCAACATTGGCTTCTCTGATGTTCTTATTACTTCGGAGAGCCACCACCTGTCTGGGGAGACCGTACTGACCTTGATGGACCCAGGGGGGGTCTGATTCAGTAGAAGGCAGCTTCTTGGGTTGTATCAAAAGGGCCATAGCATCGAAATCGCAGGAGGTCGTAGCCCCTCTGTATATTCCCTTGGTTACGCTGCACCTGGAGTCCTGTGTGCAATTCTGGAGGCCTCAATTCAAAAAGGATGAGGGCAAAATCAAGGGTGCAGAGGAGAGCAATGAGGACGGTCAGGGGTCTGGAGACTGAGCCCTACGAGGAAAGGCTGGGGGCCCTGGGAATGTTTAGTTTGGAGAAGAGGAGATTGAGGGGGGACAGGATGGCTCTCTTTAGAGATTTGAAAGGCTGTCATTGGGAGGAGGAGGGCAGGGAGCTGTTCCAGTTGGCAGCAGAGGACAGGACCCGAAGCAACGGGTTGAAATGACACGCAGAAAGGTATCGGCTGGATATTAGGGAAAACTTTTTCAGGGTCAGAGTGGTTCAGAGGTGGGATCAGCTGCCCGGGGAGGTGGTGAGCTCCTCTTCACTGGCAGCTTCCAAGAAGAGGCTGGACGAATATTTGTCAGGGATGCTTTAGGCTGGTCCTGCATTGGGCAGGGGGTGGGACCAAATGGTCAGCATGGCCCCTTCCAACTCTTGCGATTCTATGGTTCTAACTCTTGGTTCCCTCCTGCAGTGACAGGCCTCCTTATTCCATTTGTCTCTTTTCAGGGCAGACCATGGCACCCAGCGAAGCCGCCACTGCAGCCGTCGAGCCAGAGAGTCCAGCCGAGGAGCCCTCTCTGCCCCCCAACAATGAGCCTGTTGGTATGTACCCCGGGACAAGCCCCACTTGTGAGTCTGGAAGGCAAATGGGGGCCGTGTTGTGCGAGCATCTTGCAGGAGTGAGAAGGCAGCCTGCTCCATTGGCTGTCTGCAAAGGATACGGCCCTCTTAGCCTCCTGGTGGCCTTCCCGTAAACAACAGGCCAACTTCCTGGCCTTGGGCGACTAGTCCCCAGCGTGGTGCCCCGGGAAAGCAACTTTAAATGTGTTCTCAAAACTCTTCCTCCCAGCCAAGCTGGGTTGGAGACCACATTTAAGTTGCTTTCTTTCCACCTCTGTCTTCCTCCCTTCCTCCCCCCATCTATTTGCTTTCTTCCCATATCTTTCTTTTCACCTTTCTTTCTCTCTTTCTCTCTTCCTCCCCCCCTCTCTCTTGCTTCGTTCCTCCCCCATCTTTGCTTTCTTTGTTTCTTTCTCTCTTTCTCTCTCTCTCTATCCCCCTCCCCATCTATTTGCTTGCTTTCCTTCCTTCCTTCCTTCCATCTTTCCTTCCTTCCATCCTTCCTTCCTTCCATCTTTCCTTCCTCTCTCCCTTCCTTCCTCCCTCCCTCCCTCTTCCTTCCTCCCTTCCTCCCTTCCTTCCTCCCTTCCTCCCTTCCTCCCTTCCTTCCTTCCTTCCTTCCTTCCTTCCTTCCTTCCTTCCTTCCTTCCTTCCTCCCTCCCTCCCTCCCTCTTCCTTCCTCCCTTCCTCCCTTCCTTCCTCCCTTCCTCCCTTCCTCCCTTCCTTCCTTCCTTCCTTCCTTCCTTCCTTCCTTCTCTCTCTCTCTCTCTCTCCACCTCTTTCATTCTTTCTTTCCACCTCTCTCTCTCGTATAAATAAATATAATTAGCAAACAAACAAATATCATTGGACAAATAAATATCATTATCAATATCTGTTTTACCCCTTTTGTTTTTTTGGCAGTCTCATTTAATGTTAATAAAAGCAAATCTGCATATTTTTCAATAAAAGCATGTCTGTAATATTCGTTCATGTCTTGCGGCTCTCAAACATCTGATGTTTATTCTGTGTGGCTTTTACGTTAAGCAAGTCTGGCCACCCCAGTTCTAGATGCTACCCGCCCCCCCCAAAAAAAAGAGGACTATCGTCCCGTCCCCTTCAGGTGAAAGGCATGCTCCTCCCTCAGGGACAAGACACAAGACAGGCAAAGGGGCCTCCTCTGTGGGGGAGAGAAGGGGGCGTGCCCTTAGGCATTGCTGGTGCTGCCATTGAAGCGGAGTGGGAACCGCTGGGGGGGTGGGTCACGGGGGCAGCCGACATTGCAGCTCACACAGCTGGTGCTGCTGCTGGCACACCCAGGCAAGCCATTTCCCCATAGCCCTGTGTGTTTTGAGAGAGACAGGCGTTGTTGCGGAGTGGTTAGAGGGTCCAGCTATGAGCAGCTTCCCAGGGGAAAGCCTGGAGAGACCTGGGGAGTGGGGTCAGACAGGGGTGGTGGTATCCTGGACTTTGGCCCTCTGATCCGCCCACCCACCTTCTGTGCACCACACCAGGCAGCAGACCCCTTCCGACTGCCATCCGTTTGCTTGCTGCGTTGCTGATGGGAGCGACCTCAGTGTGTCCCCATCAGGAGAGCCGGTTTGGTGCAGTGGTGAAGTGCGTGGACTCTAATCTGGGAGAACCGGGTTTGATTCCACACTCCTCTACTTGCACCTGCTGGATGGCCTTGGGTCAGTCACAAGCTCTGGCACAGCTGTCCTTGAAAAAGAGCAGTTTCTGTCAAGAGCTCTCTCAGCCCCGCCTACCTCACAGGGTGTCTGTTGTGGGGAGGGGAAGGGAGAGGAGTTTGTAAGCCGCTCTGAGACTCCTTTGGGTAGTGAAGGGCAAGGGGTATGGATCCAATCTCCTCCTCCTCCTCCTCCTCCTCCTCCTCCTCCTCCTCTCCCCCTCCTCCTCTCCGGCCTGCCCCCTTGCAGCTGGTCAGCACAGGGGTGGGCAGGGCAGGGCAGGGGCTGGGGGAGGAGAAGAAGAAGAAAAGAAGAGATTGGATTCATACCCCTTGCCCTTCACTTGGAGTCTCAGAGTGGCTTTTCACCTCCTTTCCCTCCCCCCCAAGCAAACTCCTTTCCCTCCCCCTCCCCACAACAGACACCCCCCGGGAGGCAGACAGGGCTGAGAGAGCTGTGACACAAACTGCTCTTTTTCAAGGACAGCTGTGCCAGAGCTTGTGACTGACCCAAGGTCACATCAGCAGGTGCAAGTGGAGGAGTGGGGAATCAAACCCGGTTCTCCCAGATTAGAGTCTGCGCACTTAACCACTACACCAAACTGGGGTCCCTTGAGCAGGCGCTGGAAGGCCACCTTCTCTCTCTCTCTGGGCGTGTGCTGGACTGACTGCCGGCCGACCCGCGCAGAGTCACCAGGGAAGCTCTCTCTTTCTCCAGCAGGCCACAGTGACCCCCTGGAGAAGGTGGCCGTTCTGGTGTCCCTCGGCGTCTTCGCCTTCTTTGTCCTGGCCGTGATTCTCATCTTCGCCCTTCTGATGTGGTAGGTATCCCTGCCCTTCCAGGTCAAGGCGGCTCTGGGGAGAGAGCCGCCCTTCCCCCCCCCCGGCACCGTTGGCAGAAGTGTTGCATTTGGAAAGTCTCAGGGTTCCGATGCCCAGCGGGCAAGGGCCGGAAGGAAGCCTGGCCTCGGAGCTGGGCAAACACCTCTGCCTCCACGCGCCCCCCCCTTCCCTCCTCCGCGCTCCTCCGCACGTGTCTCTGCCCGCTGCCAAGCGCCAGCCCCGCCGGTGACGTGTGGTTGGCTGGGCGCCATCCTGGATCTGGAGACTGTCCACCTAAAACAAGACGGAAATTGGTCATGTCGCCAGCGCTGGAACGAAGAGACAAAAAGCAGAAGCGTCCCCGTTCCGGAGAAGGGAAGCCCGGAGAGGCCAAACTGGCCTGGCCTTGCTGTGTGCCGGAAGGGCCGTCTGCACTGAAGTGCCTGTCTGGACCACAACTGGGGCACAGCTGGGCCAGCTTCCCATTCCCAGTGCCGGCCCCCAGGCAGACCTTCCTGAGAAGCCCACAGACGGGAAACGGAGCCAGCAGTGTGCCTGCCCCCAGCCGCTGGCCTTCAGAGGTACACTGCCTCTGGAAATGGAGGTTCCATTTTAGCCCTCGGGGCTGCCCTCCCCTTTCTCGTTTTAAAGCCATCTCATCGAGTGGCCGTCTTTACGCCAGGTGGCAGCAAACTCCGGATGTTCATTCCGTGCTTTTTGAAGAAGTCACTCCTGGATCTTCTGCCCGTCAGATCGGTGGGGTGACCGTGAGTCAGAGAAGAAAGATACTGTTCTCTCCGCTCTTTCTCCCCACCTGGCAGAACCCCCCAAGCCTCCCTCACCTCTCCCCTTTGCTACCTCCTCCCCCATTCATGTCTTGCCTGAGAAAATGCACCTCTCCTCTCCAGAGGCCTGTCGCCAACCCAGGGCCACCCCAGGCCTGTAGCTACAGTAGGGGGGCATCTCAGGGCCTGCGCCCCACAACCTACTACCAAGCCCCTCCCGACTTCCCATCCAGCCCCCCCAGGCCTCCCAACATCCAATTTTTTAATTTTATTCGTGGTGCTCCCTTGGTGGGGGTGCTTGTGTGGGGTGCCCCCTGACTTACTTAAAGGCCCCCCAAATTTAAAAAAAGAGAATCCGGGGTACAGGCCTGGCCCACCCTGTAGGGTTTTCAAGGCAAGAGACGAACAGAGGTGGTTTTTGCCCTTGCCTGCCTTTGCGGAGCGACCCTCGACTTCCTTGGTGGCTTTCCATCCAGGTACCAACCAGTGTTCCCTCTAAGCTGAGTTAGTGTGAGCTAGCTCACAGTTTTTTAGCCTCCAGCTCACAGGTTTTTGTCTTAGCTCAGGAAGGATGGCTCCAGAGCAAACTGATTCATGCAGTAACCAAATCGCTTGCTCACAACTTTCATGCCAGTAGCTCACAAAGTAGAATTTTTGCTCACAAGACTCCATAGCTTAGAGGGAGCATTGGTCCCAACCAGGGCTGGCCCTGCCTGTCTTCCGAGATCTGGTGGGAGCCGGCTGGCCCAGGAAACCGGGGTCAGGGCAGAGACTTGCTGCAGGTGGCTTGAAGCCTTCTAAACTCAAGAGCCTCAAAACGCTTTCCGACCGATAAGTGCTCCTTCTTCACAAGCAGTGAAATCTGCACCTGTTTAGTTAAGAAGAGGAAGAGGAAGAGATTGGATTGATACCCCGCCCTTCACTACCTGAAGGAGTCTCAGAGTGGCTTGCAAACTCCTTCCCCCCCTTACAACAGACACCCCCTGTGAGATAGGCAGGGCTGAGAGAGCTCTTTCGAGAACTGCCCTTGAGAGAACAGCTCTGAGAGAGCTTCTGACTGACCCAAGGTCACACCAGCAGCTGCATGTGGAGGAGTGGGGAATCAAACCCAGTTCTCCCAGATTAGAGTCTGTGCTCCCGACCACGACACCAAACTGGCTCTCAGCTGGAAAGGACCACCCAGGTCATCTAGTCCAACCCCCTGCCAACGCAGCAACTCCAACTGTAATACCCCTGGCAAGCAGACATCCAACTGGTGCTTAAAAACCTCCGATGACAAAGAACCTACCACCTCACGAGGGAGACTGCTCCCGTGTCGAACACGTCTCACCGTCAAGGGGCCGGAGTCAGTTGCTCCACTTCCGGGTTGTACAGCGGAGGGGCTCCCTGCACTTCAGAGGGAAACCAGCACGCGGGGAGAAGAAAAGGGTGCTTGCATTGCCTTTCTCGTGCTGTGCTGGTTTCCCACTCTAGGGAATTTGCCAACCGTAGTCACAGAATCATAGAATCACAGAATGTTAGAGTTGGAAGGGGTCTTGCAGGTCATCTAGTCCCTCCCCTGAAAAAAGGTCCCTACTGACCCTCCCCAACCGCCTGGTTCTGGTGCAGGGCAGCCCAGACTGCTGTCTCCTGCTCTTCTTCACGGCGGGAGAGCCAGTTTAGAGAGAGCCAGTGTGGTGTAGTGGTTAGGAGCACAGACCCTGATCTGGGAGAACAGGGTTTGATTCCCCATTCCCCCACGTGCTGCTGCTGGCGTGACCTTGGGTCAGTCACAAGTTCTTTCAGGGATGAGCCAGAAAAGCAATGGAGGGAAGGATTAAGGGAATGCAAACCACTGGCCACACACACCCCTTTAGAGGCAAAGATGCAGGCCCCGGTGGCTTCCCAATGTTCTCACAATTTTGGGGGTGGGGTTTGTTTGTTTGTGTGTTTTGTATGTGTGCGCATGTGTGTGTGTGCGCGCCTGGAAGTCATGCTGATCTCTGGTAACTGACCCCTACTGGCTGAGTAAAGCCTGCCCCCGCCTCCCAACTGCTGGTATCCCTTGGAGGTCTCCTTCCAAGTAGTTGCCAGAGTCGACCCTGCTCAGCTTCCGAGATCTGACAGGATCGGGCTTGCCTGGGGTATCCAGGTCAGGGCTGCCCGGTGGCTTCTCCATGTGTAAGGAAGCTGTGAGAGCAGGAAGGGAGGCCGGGGGGGGGGGAGGCTGCAGCCAGAGAGCCGCTGGCATGAGAGAGTCGGATGCAAAGAGCCTTCCCGGCCTGCGTCGCTCATTCTCGACTCTCCCCCCTTTGGTTTCCAGGATCCGGATGAAGAAGCACAGCAAAGAGGCCACGAAGAACCACGACTTACTCTCGGCCACCATCCACATGAAGGCCTTGCCCAGTGAGTGTGCCCCCCCACCCGGCTCTTGGGGAGAATGGGCAGGCGGGCGGGCGGGAGCTTGTCCGGGCCTGACTCGCAGGCAGTGAAAGGGGGAAGAGGCGCCCTTCAGTCTCTGCACGGGAGAGAGAACGGAGCAGACACGGTGTGTTCTCAGGCTGGGATCCACGGCCCCAGAGTCGGTTGTGAGTGTCTCACGGGTGGCCTGTGAGGTTCACACTCCTGCGCAGAGAGGGGAGGCTCTTTTGTCCCGGGGGGGGGGGGGGGGGGTTTTGTCCCCGGGGGGGGGGGGGGGAGAACAGAACGCTGGAGGGCTGATGGGGTGGATCCCACCCAGAAGAGCAAGTTTATTAAGAACCCTGCTGGATCAGACCAGCGGTCCATGTACTCCAGCCAGTTCCTCTTCCTGTCATTTAACCACTTTTTAGTCCATAAGAGGACCTATTCTCTTATCTCACGACTGCTAAGTTTACTCAAGAGTCTATGATGAGGCACCTTGTCAAAGGTTCTTTGAAAGCCCAAGTATATGATGCCTACTGGGGGTCACTGTTGTCTATACGCTTCTTCACTTTCTCAAAGAACTCCAAATGGTTGGGTGAGGCAGGACTTCCCTTTGCAGAAGCCATGCTGATTTTCCCTCGGCAGGCTTTGTTCTTCTAGGTGCCTAACAACTCTGTCTTTGATTGCAGTTTCTACTCATTTGCCTGGGAGAGACGTTAGGCCGACTGACTTGTAATTTCCTGGTTCCCCTCTGGAGCCCTTTTAAAAAATTGGTTTTACATTTGCTGCTCTCCAGTCTTCTGGTACAATGATTGAACTTAGTGATAGGTTACATATATGCCGGGGACATTTCCTGCAGGAGCGCACAGGAGCGGAGCTCTGGCATTAAAGAGCCCAGGGGGTGGGCACATGCAACAAGCCACACCCCCTGCTCCCAGCAGCTCCAGGCCACGAGGAGCAAGAAGCAGCCCTCCTTCTTTCCTTCTCTCCTTCTTCCCCTTCCCCTTCTTATTTACTTCTCTCCGTCTTTCGCG
>NW_015162603.1:33882-35515 GCF_001447785.1 Gekko japonicus
TCCGTCTTTCCCTTCCCCTTCTTATTTCCTTCTCTCCCTCTTTCTTTCCCTCTTTCCCGCTTTCCCTCCTTCTTTCCCTCCTTCTTTCCCTCCTTCTTTCCCTCCTTCTTTCCCTCCTTCCTTCCTTCCTTCCTTCCTTCCTTCCTGCCTTCCTGCCTTCCTGCCTTCCTGCCTTCCTGCACAGATCTGTGTGTTCCCTCCCGCCAGCTAGCAGTTCAAAACAGTCCAGTGGCACCTTTAAGGCCAAGGTGTATTCAGGTACAAGCTCTCCTTGTCTGAGGTCTGAAGGTCTTGGGAGGGTGCTCTGAGCCTTCTCAAGGGAACCTAAATCCAGCGTGGTGGCAGCGTCAGGTGACACCCCACCTGAGTCATGACAGAGAGGCTCACCACCTCCCTTCTCTTGACCCCCTTCTCTTTCTCTCCACGCAGAAGCCCAGATCTTGTAGCCAGAGCCGGCCCTCCTCTGGCCGGGCAGCCCCCACCCACAAGAGGGGCGCGCCGTCACTGACCTCGCCATCTGCAGCTGCTTTTGGACCACCCCCCTCCCCCTGAGTGATACACACCCGTGCCGAAGGAAGGATCCCGTTTGAAAGGAGCTCCTGGGCAGGACCTGCAGGGGAGGCCGCCGGGGGCGTCACTATGGACTGGGGTCCCTCCCTGCTTCTCTCCCTTGGGCACCAAAGCAGACCGAACTCTGGACAATGCTGCTTTTGGACTCTCGTCGACAGTCTCCGTCCAGCCGAGGGCAGCGAGGACTGAAGCTGAGGTCTCGGCGCCCGTCTCTGAGCCTGGCAAAAAGGCATCGGTGCCAGTGGGCGCTGGCACAGGCAGGGGCGAAAGGACAGTCGCTGCCGCCCCCGCTGACCGAGGCCTGCGTCCAGCACCAGCCCCGTTCCCCACCCACCCTTTGCAGCTACACTGTGACTCTTGGGGCAATGGAAAGGGTTGTCGTCCCCCTCCCCAAGGCCCCATCCAGGGCAGCGTCATTTCATAAGCAGTCTTTGCCGGAGCCCAGTGCATTGTGGGAGTCCTCCCCCTCTAGCCGGTGGGAAGGGTCAACCAAAGGGATAATCGGGGTGTTGTGTGTGTGTGTGTGTGTGTGTGTGGGACTCTGTGTCGTGTGCGTATGTGTGTGAGTGCATGCACCTGGTTGGGGTGGGCCTTTTCCAGCCTAGAAACTGACTTCCGGGTTTCCGTGTGTTCCACAGTCTTCCTTGTACAGGTCGCGGCGAAGACGTTAGCATCCTTCGGTCGAAGCAGGTCCGGTTTCCTTGAGTTCATCCCCAAGCGAAGTTGGGGCTGGAGGGCGGGACCCCGACCAGACTGGGAGAGCTCTGCAGATGCGGGGAACCTGCCCAAGGACCCCCTCGGCGTCCACGTGCTCAGATACGCCGCGTTTTGCAAATGACAGAGGGCCGGGCCTGGGGAAGAGCTACCCCGTGGGAGGACAGGCCACGCCACGTGGCAGTCCCCTGGGAGTCGGGGCCCTGAGCCAGCCTCTGAGAGCGGCATGCAAGGAGCCCAGGATCAGCCATCCCGCTGGTCTCCTGGTGATGGTGGGAAGTGCTCTCAAGTTGCAGCTGACGTACGGGCGACCCTGGAGGGTTTTCAGAGGAAGAGACATTCGGGGGGG
>NW_015162603.1:35547-39758 GCF_001447785.1 Gekko japonicus
AAGCGACACGGGGGTTTGCCATCGCCCGCTGCTGCATACCCGTCCCATCCGAGTACCAGCCAAGGAGAGCCAGTTTGTTGCAGTGGTTAAGTGCGCGGACTCTAATCTGGGAGAACTGGGTTTGATTCCCCACTCCTCCACTTGCACCTGCTTGATGACCTTGGGTCAGTCAAAAGTTCTCGCAGAGCTGTTCCCTCAAGGGCAGTTTCTGTCAGAGCTCTCTCAGCCCCACCGACCTCCAATGTTCCCTCTAAGCTGTGGAGTCTTGTGAGCAAAAATCCTACTTTATGAGCTACTGGCACTAAAGTTGTGAGCGAGTGATTTGGCTGCTGCATAAACTAGTTTGCTCTGGAGCCCTCCTTCCTGAGCTAAGACCAAAATGTGCGAGCCGGAGCCTAAAAAACTGCGAGCTAGCTCACACTCACTCAGCTTAGAGGGAACACTGCCTACCTCACAGGGTGTCTGTTGTGGGGGAGGGGGAGGGAAAGGAGCTCGTAAGCCGCTCTCAGAGTCCGAGTACAGGGTGGGGTATAAATCCAATCTCTTCTTCTTCTCCTCCTCTTCCAAGAAGTGAAGCGATTGGGCTCGCCCGGGCCCTCCAGGTCAGAGCAGAGGGGGCTCACCATCGCCAGCCTCTTTGTAACTACCCTGGGCTTCCTTGGTAGTCTCCCACCAGGGCTGACCCTGCTTAGCTTCTGAGATCTGAGGAGACGGGCCTCGCTGGGGCCACGCGGGGCCGCAGCAAAAGCGTAAAAGCAGCCGTTGGGCAAAGGGCGTTTTGTTCACAGGAGCAAACTCCGGGCCCTTTGGGGAGCGGGGCGCAGCTTGTGAGTGCCAGGGTCGACCCTGGTGAGGCGACTGGAGGGGGGGGGGTCTTTGCAGGATTCTCAGGCAGGAGAGATTGGAAAGCCCAGAGCAGAAAGGAGGCTCTGGCGAGGGCGGCGAGGGCGGTCAGCGGTGGGGGGGTTCCTTGTGTGGGGATTGTTGGGCAGAAGGGCCGCAAGGGCCTGTCTGTGGGTCACGAATGCTCCCTCTCAGCTGCGGAGTCCTCTCAGCAAAGATTGTACTCTGTGAGCTGCTGGCATTAGAGTTGTGAGCGAGCGATCGGGCTGCTGCATACGTCAGTTGGCTCCGGAGCCCTCCTTCCTGAGCTGAGGCAAAAAGGTGTGAGCCGGGGGCTAAAAAATGGTGAGCTAGCTCACGCCAACTCAGCTTAGAGGGAACACGGGGCTTCGAAGGGGCGATGCATCGCACAGAACTCTTTGCCTGCGGGAGAAAAATCAGAGCGGTGAGAGCCCAGAGTTTGGTGTCGTGGTTGAGTGCGCGGACTCTAATCTGGGAGAACCGGGTGTGATTCCCCTCTCCTCCTCCACTTGCACCTGCTGGATGACCTTGGGCAAGCCGTAGCTCTGATAAGAGCTCTTCTTGAAAAAGAGCAGTTTCTGTCAGAGCTCTCTCAGCCCCACCCACCTCACAGGGTGTCTGTGGTGGGGAGGGGAAGGGGAAGGAGTTTGTCAGCCGCTCTGAGACTCCTTTGGGTAGTGAAGGGCGGGGTATGAATCCAATCTCTTCTTCTCTTCTTAAGAGCCAGTTTGGTGTAGTGGTTAAGTGCACGGAGTCTAATCTGGGAGAACCGGGTTTGATTCCCCACTCCTCCATTTGCACCTGCTGGATGACCTTGGGCAAGTCGTAGTTCTGATAAGAGCTGTCCTTGAAAAAGAGCAGTTTCTGTCAGAGCTCTCTCAGCCCCACCTGCCTCCCAGGGTGTCTGTGGTGGGGAGGGGAAGGGAAAGGAGACCAGACCATAAGCCGTCCTGAGACTCTGAGTGTAGGGCGGGGAATAAATCCAATCTCTTCTTCTTCAGAGTAGGGACGGCTTCTTCACTCCCTCAGCTCTGCAGGGTGGGGAAATGGACGCCACTTGCAGCACATGAAGCCCTCATCACTCGTACACAAAAGCCCATTGTGAGGCAGGCAGACAAATGTAGGTCTGTGCCGAATTATTCCGCCCTTGGGTGAAGGAAGGGGGGGGGACCCGGCTGACCACAGCTGGAACCTGGGATGTCGGTCTGTGGTCTCCGGTGGAATTCTCACACGGCCTGGTGGGCGCAACCCCCCAATGGCTGCCGAAGGAGGCGAAGCTAGCCATGAAACGGTTGCCACGGTGAAGACCCGAGTGCTCTGGTGGCCGTTGCTCAGCCAATAAGATCTCCAGGGGTGAATCAGGAGCCCTGCCTGGCCCCGCCAACCTCCCCAACAGGAAAGGTGTTGGCAGGTGCTGTGGCGCCCACGGGCACCAGGTTGGAGACCCTTGGTCTACTCTAGGCTGACCCCATGCAGCTCCAGCAGGGCTGCTTCTACGCCAGGTACCCGTGCAAGGGCTCCTGTATCACAGATGGCCTGCGAGGCTTTATGCGTGGCTCACGTGGACGTGTGTTTGGGGGGGCACGTGATTGGCCCCCCGCTCTCCCCCACAGCCACTGGGTGCTGCTGACAGCCCTGGCCTCCTGGGCCCCTCGGAGCAGTTGCTTAGGCAGGCGGGCCGTGCCCAAGTGCCTCCAGGCCCGCGAGGGAGTAGGCGGGGCGGGGCCAGGCTTTGCGGTGTGGCATCTCTGGTGACTGCCAAGCCCCGGAGGCAGCAAGATGGAAACTTCCTGGGATGAAGTTAGCAGCGGCAGGCGCCAGATGGCAGGCAGAGAGAGAGCGGGGAGGCTAAAAATAGCCAGGAACACTTTCTCCTGCCAGGAGGCCGCGCCATGCGGCAAGGGGGTCAAAGCCACCTTTCCAGGCAGCGGGGAAGTTCCCGGGTCGGGCACAGCCAAACCGTTTGCTCCCTCCCAAGCCAGCCTCTTCCCTTGTCACGGCGCCTCGTCCCACATGGCTTTTCTTTGTGCCGATCTTTAGCAGTGGTGGCGGTCAGAGGGAGACCCCTCCTCCCTTTTTCACCAGTGGAAATACTGGTCTGATCCAACCCTTAGTCCAGAAGGGTTAGCAGGCAAGGCTCCCTCTAAGCCGTGGAGTCCTGTGAGCAAAAATTCTACTTTGTGAGCGACTGGCGTTAAAATTGTGAGCGAGCGGTTTGGCTGCTGCGTCAATTAGTTTGCTCTGGAGCCCCATCCTCCCTGAGCTAAGACAAAAGTGTGTGAGCTGGAGGCTAAAAAACTGTGAGCTCGCTCACACTAACTCAGCTTAGAGGGAACGCCGGTGGCAGGTAGGACTGCTACCTGGAAGTCACCTGGAGTGGGGAAGCGAAGCTGCAGTTCAACTATCCTGCTGCACCGTGGACAGATCCCCCCCCCCCATTACAGTGCAGGAGGGGATATTGTACAGGAGGGTCACCGAATGGCTGAAATGGGTGCTAATGAAACACTTTGGGTGTTGGGTTGTCCAGGGCGAGTTACAGCCCGTGCCCACATTCAACACGGAAGCCATCTTTCTTCTCTTTTGGAACGCGTGCCTCTGGCTCTTCGGAGTGCGGAGAGGGGCCTGGAACTCTGGTGGGCCAGACGCAAACAGAGGTGGGAGGTGGGGGATTCTCAGAAGCGAGACGGGGCCTCGGGGAGGCCCTGGTGGACGGGGGAGCAAGACGTCAACACCCCTCCCTTCCATCCACTGGCGGAAGCAGAATGAGTCGTGCACAGAAGCTGTATTATGCAAAGAAGGATAACGGAGAGACCGTCAAAGCACACTGACCTATGCACATCTATGCAAACTTCCTCATTTTTTTTCATGCGCACGACTTGTTCAGCGGCACCGTATGGGGTGGGGGAGGTGAACAGAGGTGCTGTGTGGCTGTGCAGTGTGTGACCTGTGAGTGAGTGCGACCTGCAGGTGAATGTGGTTCCCACAGCACTGCCCTGGGCAGGGGAGGGATCCGCTGGTCCTGGCCCCCGGCTGGGGCATGCCCCTCTCCCCTGCCGATCCCCCCCACACACACACACACAGTGCACTAGGCTCCCCGTTTCCAAAGAGGCCAACTGGCCAGGAGGGGAGGGGAGGTCGCGGCCGCCGCTCTGGCCAGTGGGCCCCTCCAAGCCCGGCTCCATCCTGCGCTCTGTTTTTCGGAGGCTTCGGCCTCCTCATGACCATAAGCTAACGCCGGACTGTGTTTGTCAGGCTCACCTATCAATAAAGATGAAGGAAGGTCAGGTGGTGTCTGTCGCTGGGGTGGGGTGGGGGGTGGGCTGGTGAAGTTCCTTCTGAACATGCCC
>NW_015162603.1:39780-42886 GCF_001447785.1 Gekko japonicus
ATATCACCCAAGGGCTCCCTCCTCTCTCGGAGCCGACCAAAAGGAAGAGAGGGGCTGCAGTCAGATTGGAGAAGGGGGCTTGCCCTGACGGAGGCAGGGGAGCAAAGGGCAGCGGATGGACTCTGGAGATCTGACACAACCAGGGGTCATTTCCTGCAGGAGCGCACAGGAGCGGAGCTCCGGCAGTAAAGAGCCCAGGGGGCGGGCACATGCAACGAGCCCCACCCCCTGCTCCCAGCAGCCCTCAGTCAGAGCAAGAAGCAGCCAGGTAAGTTGCAGAGGCCCCCCGGCCCAAAAACATCCAGTGGCACCTTTAAGGCCAAGTTTTATTCAGGCACAAGCTCTCCCTCCTCTGTGAGGACAGATCTGCACGTTCCCCCCCCCCCAATAGCTGGCAATTCAAAACAGTCCAGTGGCGCCTGAGCGGTGGGTGTTGCCTTCTGACACACTTTTGGTGATGCCAGGGGGTGTGACACATGCAAATGAGTTATGCAAATGAGTTATGCTAATGAGCTCCTGCACCTCTTTTTCTACGAAATGACCCCTGGACACGACACTGTCCTTTGGGAAGTCCAGTGGGCCCTCTCTCGTCTCATACATTGTGGCATAGACACCACCACCTCCCACTCACACACCCCAATATTCACACCTTGGTTTACTTGTCCAGTTGGGGGGCCCCTCTGTGGGTATGCCCCTTTGGGCCTGAAACCCGTCTTTGCTCCTTTCTGGATGGAGGTCGACCCCACAGACCGTCCCCTGACAGCCTCAATCGTCCGCCTGGGCCGCCCCCCACAAGATGAACAGGGGGCAGGCTAGATTTCATTTCACTGCATCCCTACCTGACCATCCGTGATAGAGCTTCGAGGTTGCATCGGGGAGGGTCCCGTGAAGCCTCCCAGACAGCCATGGACCTGCGTCGTTTCAAGATGCGGTCTGCAGGGTGAGCCTGACCCTGACCCTCCCCAGCCTTTGGAAAGAATGCCAGGAAGCTGAAGTTGGTTCCTTATTCGTATTTCCTTATTCCTTACTTATTCGTCACGTCATTCAGAAACACTAAGGAGAGTTGGAAAGCTCTGAACTCCAAAATAAGGCCTGGACCACCACATATGATATATACCCCCAGTTTCACAGGACTCTCCCCATCGAGGGGACATATGCTGTGTCCTGGTCCAAAGCACGGTTCTGGTGCCAGCTGCTACAAAGTGCGGGGCCCCTAGGACAATCACACAAGCAGACACTGGGGCCAGGCTGCACCCCAAAACAATCTTCGGACCACCCCAAATGACACATCCCCACGCTCTGGAGACTGTGCCCTACAAGGTGACATACAGTGATGCCCGGTCCAAACACCGGTTCTGATGCCACGAGCTTCTATTCACAGTGCTTCCCCCAAGGCCTGCATTTCAAAGGAGATTTAAATAAGGAAGTGCCCTCTGAACTCAAAATAAGGTTTAGAAACCCACACTTCATGCACCCCCATCTTCAGCAGACTCTCCCCTTCGAGGGGACATATGCTGTGTCCTGGTCCAAAGAACGGTTCTGGTACCAGCTGCTCCAAAGTGCGGTGTCCCCAGGACAAATATATAGGCAGACACTTGGGCCGGGCTGCAACACAGAACAAACTTTGGACTACCCCAAATGACACATCCCCACGCTCTGGAGACTGTGCCCTGCTAGGTGACATACAGTGATGCCCGGTCCAAACACCGGTTCTGATGCCACGAGCTTCTATTCGGAGTGCTTCCCCGAGGCCTGTATTCCTAAGGAGATGCCAACCACCCCGGAGTGCCACCCTCTCCTTGCCACACCTCAGAGGTGGCCTGCAGCACGGAAACAGCACTGCAGTTGCTTCTGAACGGGTGGGTCCCACTTCATCTCCAGACAAGTTGGTTCAGTACTGCTTATCCCTGGTCAGGGCTATCGGAGAGCCAGTTTGGTGTAGCGGTTAGGAGCAAGGACTCTAATCTGGGAGAACCAAGTTTGGTTCCCCCACTCCTCTGCCTGCAGCTGCTGGAGGGACCTTGGGTCAGTCACAGTTCTCTCAGAGCTGTTCTCTCAGGAGCAGTCCTCGAGAGACTTCTCTCAGCCCCACCTACCTCACAGGGTGCCTGTTGTGGGGAGGGGAAGGGAAAGGAGATTGTGAGCCGCTCTGAGACTCCGAGTGAAGGGCGGAGTATAAATCCAATCTCTTCTTCCTCTTGTATTCATAAGGGGATCTTCTCTTCCCTTAGACAGGAATGGCCGACTTTACCGCCAGTAGCCTGGGGGATTTTGCCTCTTAACTGCAGTTAAGACCAACGGACGGACTCCCCTCACATGGGCAGGAGATAAGAAATCATTTCCACAGCTGGAGAACACTTCCCACTCACCTTTCCCTTCGAGCAAAGCGTCCGGCCTGCCGCCTCCCAGTTGACCATCCGGTTGTACTCACTTTCCCTTCCACCCATGCCGGGGCAATGAAGTCTGGATTCTTTGTTATCTTTTTCCCCCACAAGGAGGGGAGGCGGAGGATGAGCCCCCCCAGGTCAGTTCTATAATGGGGTGGCCAGAGGCAGGTTCTGGGGGAAGTGGTCGCCCCTGTCCCGTAGGGCTGCCAGGGCTGGTTTTAGACATTCCTGGAGGTTTGGGGGGAAGAGTGGGGAGGGTGGGGTTTGGAGAGGGGAGGGACCTCAGGGGAGTATAATGACACAGATCCCCCCCAAAAAAACGGCCATTTTCCCCTGGGTCCCTGGTCTCTGCTGGCAGGAGATCGGTTGGAATTCTGGGAGCTCTCCAGCACCGCCCCCCCACCTGGAGACTGGCCGCCTCATGAGTCCCAACTGCTGCCCTTCCCGGGAGCCAGAGGAGGGGGTCCTTCTGCCCTCTTTGCACCCCCAGACGTTTCCGTGGCAAGCGCCGCACTGAACTCTTGGGAGATCCTGTCAGAACCCACAGCCAACAACGTAGTACACACTTCCCAAGAAAAGGGATACTTTATTGAAGAGCCACAGATGCATGAACATAAGCACTGTTAAGAATGGCAGTTGCTCATTGAACCTAATAAGATTGTGCAGTTCCGCAGGGCCTGTAAGACGGAGCTCTTCCACCAGGCGTACGAGTAGGAGCC
>NW_015162603.1:43438-45244 GCF_001447785.1 Gekko japonicus
GTTGCCAGAACGTGGGCGAGATGTTGGCAAAAGAGAAGGCGTCCTCCTCGGTCAAGAGTTCAGGAAGCCCCATCGGACCTGCAGGGGCGGGCAGGGCTGGCTCTCAAGAGGAGGGGTCTCTGGACTCTGCGGCTGCCCTCCAGTCCGACCAGGGTCCTGGCCTTCTTCCTCCATTCCCAGCATCCCAGTCGAAGGGGGCCTCGTAGGCCATTCGGTCCTCTTCCTGGAGCACCCTTGACAGACAGAGGGTTGCTATGGGCACGGGTTCCTGGTAAGGGCCCAGGGACCGACGTCTTCCGCCGTTCTCTGAAATGGGCTCAATTTCATGTTCGTTGCATCGATGGCACTGTCTACCCATCTCATCCTTTGCCGTCCCCGTCTTCTTTGACCTTCAATCTTTCCCAGCATCAGGGCCTTCTCCAGGGAGTGCTCCCTTCTCATTGGGTGGCCAAAGTATTTGAGCTTCAGTTTCATTATCTGGCCTTCCAGGGAACAGTCAGGGTTGATTTCTTTTAGGATTGACTTATTTGATCTCCTTGCAGTCCAAGTGACTCCCAAGAGTCTTCTCCAGCACCATAGTTCAAAAGACTCTATTCTTCGGCGCTCAGCCTTCCTTATAGTCCAACTCTCACAGCCATACATGACTACTGGGAATACCATTGCTTTGACCCTGCAGACCTTTGTTGGCAGGGTGATGTCTCTACTTTTGATCATGCTGTTTAGGTTTGCCATCGCTTTCCTCCCAAGGAGCAGGCGTCTTTTAATTTCATGGCTGCTGTCACTGTCTGCGGTGATCTGGGATCCCAGGAACGTGAAGTCTGTCACTACTTCCACGACTTCCCCTTCTATTTGCCAAGGAGTGATGGGGCCGTGATCTTCGACTGCCTCGGGAGGTGGTGGATGCTCCTTCGCTGGATGTTTTCAAGCGGAGGCTGGACAACCATCCTTCAGGTGTGTTGTAGGCCTATCTTTTGGCTATGCTCCTGCAGAGTGCAGGGGGTTGGACTAGATGACCTGCAAAGTCCCTTCCAACTCTAACATTCGATGATTCTAAGAAAACAACTTTAAAACAACAAAACAACATAAGCGTAAGGCTCTTTGGGGAATGTTCCAGGGGAGGCAGTCCTGAAGGCTTCCAGTGAGAGAGAGGCCCAGCTGCTCTGACCCGTGGGAAGCTTCCCTTTCGGTCAACCAAAATCTCCCCTCCGGCTGAGCCTTAACCTTTGGAGCAGCAGAGACAGATCATGGCCTTCCTCTGTCGGGCAGCACTTTCAGGTATTTGGAGAGCAGGCCACATCCCCCACCACCACCAAGCTAAATATTCCCTGTTCATATGAAGCGGCCTTAAGACTGAATAAGACCCTTAAGAACATGAGAACATAAGAGAAGCCAATGTTGGATCAGGCCCATGGCCCCTCCAGTCCAACACTCTGTGTCACACAGTGGCCAAAAACACCAGGTGCCATCAGGAGGTCCACCAGTGGGGCCAGGACACTAGAAGCCCTCCCACTGTTGACCCCCCCCCCAAGCACCAAGAAGACAGAGCATCCCTTGCCCCAGACCGAGAGTTCCTATCTATACCTTGTGGCTAAGAGCCACTGATGGACTTCTGCTCCATATAAGAACATAAGAGACGCCAATGTTGGATCAGGCCAATGGCCCATCCAGTCCAGCACTCTGTGTCACATAGTGGCCAGAAATACCAGGGGATATCAGGAGGTCCAGCAGTGGGGCCAGGACATTAGAAGCCCTCCCACTGTTGCCCCCCCCAAGCACCAAGAACATAGAGCATCCCTCGCCCCAGAC
>NW_015162603.1:45297-57572 GCF_001447785.1 Gekko japonicus
GCCTGCCCATGCTTTTAGCCCCCCCCCCCTTTTTTTTTTTGGCCCCCCGGGGGTGATTCTTTTATTGCAGTTTATATATAGACTACAAACTACAATGAAAAAAGGGAGGGGTACTACATTTAGGGAGACAGTAAAGATAACCACTACAGACTAAAAACCCAAGAGAGGAGATCTTCAAAATAGCTTATATACTATAAAGTAAAGGTAAAGGTTCCCTTGCTCGAAAGCCAGTCGAATCCGACTCTAGGGTTGCGGTGCTCATCTCCATTTCAAAGCCAAAGAGCCAGCGCTGTCCGAAGACGTTTCCGTGGTCATGTGGCCGGCATGACTAAACACCAAGGTGCACGGAACGCTGTTACCTTCCCACCGAAGCGGTACCTATTTATCTACTTGCAATTTCTTGCTTTCGAACTGCTAGGTTGGCAGGAGCTGGAACTAGAGATGGGAGCTCACTCCATCATGCGGCACACCCGGGTCTCGAACTGCTGAACTACTGACCTTCCACAGCCTACAGTTCAGCATCTTAACCACTTGAGCCATCGCAGCTCCTATACCTATACTATACCATCCCTTTAAACGCTACATTCTATGAACTTAATCAGTCAGGCTTTTATAACTTTTAAATCTTAAGTTTAACTGTTAGGAAAGATTCCCTCAGCATCTCCGTGTTAAAATATCTTATTTATCAGAGTTCCATTCAGAGTCTTTCAACCTTCATTTCTTCTTGTCTTGTCTCTTCTGCAGTTTGTAAGGACTTTTAGGAGCCGCTGCACCTTTCTCCGACAGAGAGTCCTCTCCAGAGGACCCCGAGTCCAGCTCGCCACTGGACTTACTGTCCTTTTCTTCTTTATCCACCTCCTCTGGCTCACCCCACTGTGCTCTCAAAAAGTCTCGTGATTTTAAGTGTATCATTGATTTGTGTCTGCTGGGTAGATATGCATTGATTCATTTTTGACAGCTGCTCTTGAAGATTAGTCATCTGCTCCAGCAGGGGGCGCAGGAACTCAGCCATCGTTTTAGCCAACTCGGTGGTTCCTTCCGGTCTTGGACTCTCAGCTCCTTTCATTTTTAAAAGCTTCTCCTTCTCTGTCGTCTTCCCCGCCATCTTTTTTGATTGTTTACTTTCGCCCAACTTTTAAAAGTCTCTGAATTTGCCCTCCACCGCTCATGCGTGCCTTGGTAAGTCTTTCCAGCAGTTTTTAAAACCGCTTTGCTTCTGCTCTCCCCCCCCCGATCTCGCTTAGAGTTTGTGCACCTGGGAGGGGCCCCTCCCCCGCTCGCTTTGCCCTCTAGTCCGTGGGGTTTTGGGGAAGCTTTCTTTTTAGTTTATCAAATCGCTTCCATCTGACTCACGTTCATTATCGCCCATCCGACCTCTTTTACTTTTGTTTTCCACCGCTCGATCTCCTGCGCTTGTCCCGGCCAGCTTCACTAATTCCAAACGGACTCAGACGGAGCGACCATGGGGACGGAGAAGTGCCTCGATTCTCCAGCATCGTGCTGGGGAAGAGGCAACCCCTCAGAAGTCCCTTGGCCAGGAGGCTTTCGCCAGTCTCCTGGGGGGAGTGCAATACATCGCCCCCCCCTCCTTTCCGCCTGTGCACAGTTTCACCCCCGGGAGCTCTGGGAAGTGCGACTGCTCAGCGTGCGGCCATCCACCGGAAGTCGACTCCGCCACCTCCCGTGGTAGTGAGTTCCATGTGTTCATCACTCTTTGGGTGAAGAAGGACTTCCTTTTATCTGCTCTAACCTGACTGCTCAACACTTTCATTGCGTGCCCACACGTGCCCCCCACGTGCCTCCTGACAGTGGCCACTCTGCCCCACGTGCCTAACAGAACAGGGGACGGATCATGGCTCAGAGAGCCCACTTGGCACACCGACGATCCCAGATTCCGTCTCCGGCCTCTTCTGCTTTAGGGGTCTCTGCCTGAGACCCCCAAAGAGCCATTGCCCGGAGGAGCGAGGGGCAGCAGTCCTCTCACTGGTGATAAGGCAGCTTTACACATTCCTAGGAACTGGTCCCTGGTCCAGAAGAAACATTTCCTTCAGGGACCCAACAGCACCTCCTGGTGTCCGCAGGAGAAAGTGCTGTCAGGTCGCTCCTAACTTAGGGTGACCCAGGACGGTTTCCAAGGTGAAAGAGGCATGGGGTGGTTTCCCAGGGCCTGCCTCTGCGTAGCAACCCCGGGCCTCCTTGGTGGTCTCCCATTCAAATTCTAACCAGGGTCAACCCTGCTTAGCTTCCAAGATCGGACAAGATCTGGCTTTTTTGTTTTTCAGTCGCACAGTCGAGTCAGACTCTTCGCGGCCCCATGGACCAGATCACGCCAGGCCTTCCTGTCTTCTGCCGTCTGGCTAGCCTGGGCTATACAGTTCAGGGCAATAATTAAGTACCATCCAGTCACCGCCGACTTATGGTGACCCCCGTAGGGTTTTCAAGGCAAAAAGACATTTGGACGTGGTTTGCCCTGGCCTGCCTCTATGTAGCGACCCTGGACTTCCTCGGTGGTCTCCCATCCAAGAACTAACCAGGGCCGACCCTGCTTAGCTTCCAAGACCCGACGGGATGGGGCCAGCCTGGCCCACTGAAGTCACTTCCGCCAGGACCATCCCAGGGAAAAACGGAGGCTGGCAGCCAGAGGATGTATCAGGAGATTTTATTCTGAGGAGGCCAGGAATCTGGGCCGAGTGGCTCAGAGACATCCTGGCGGCCAGGGCTGCGAGTGCGCACCGGTGCCAGAGGGGGGCAGTCTCGGATGCAGCCTTCATAATCTGCGCTGCGCCACTGGGAGGAGCCGGACATCGTCTGGGGTGCCACTGGCAGCAAACGGGTGCCCCTGGATCCATCACGCTGGGGAGGGAAAGGCAGACAGTGTGAGAGTCACACACAGTGGCACGCTGGCTCCATCTGCTATTAACTCCTAAAGGTAACGGCAAAGGTTTCTAACATTCTATGATTCTATGATTTATACCCCATGGCCCTTCACTACCCAAAGGTGTCTCAGAGCAGCTTACAAACTCCTTTCCCTCCCCCTCCCCACAACAGACACCCTGTGAGGCGGGTGGGGCTGAGAGAGCTCTTGACACAAACTGCTCTTTTCCAAGGACAGCTCTTGTCAGAACCAGGGCTTTTTTTGTAGAAAAAGCCCAGGAGGAACTCATTAGCATAATAGGCCACACCCAACAGCAGAAACACATTAGCATATTAGGCCACAACCCTGACAGCACAGCTCATTAGGATATTAGGCCACACACCCCACATTATCAGAAGTGTGGTCATTCAGCCACACCCACCTTTTGCTTCTTATTCTGTTTACCTTGTTGTCAAAACCCAGGGCCTTTTTTTGGAGCAGGAACTCCTTGGCATGTTAGGCCACACACGCCTACTGTAGCCAATCCGAATGAGTTTCTGCAGTTGGGTGTGGCCTATTGTGCTAATGAGTTCCTGCTGGGCGTAGCCAACTCGGGAGCCAGCCGGAACTCCGTTCCTGTGCGTTCCTGCCCAAAAATAGCCCTGGAACTGTGGCTTGCCCAAGGTCATCCAGCAGGTGCAAATGGAGGAGTGGGGGAATCAAACCCGGTTCTCCCCGATTAGAGTCCGTGCTCCTAACCACTACACCAAACTGGCTCTCCAGGATGAGGACGTGTGTGCTATGTGGGCAGGGCACTCGGAGAAGCCAGGCTCTCGCTGGCTGGAGGGGCCCAGTCCCCCAGGGGCTTCCACTCCTGCCTGCTGCCTCTCCCTCTCCAGCCCCTGCACGGAACAGCAGCTCCTGCCCACCTGCCCTCTGAGGCCTGACATCCCCCACTTTGCTCTGCTTCCAGCCAGTTTCTTGCGTTCCTCAGCAAGCCTGCGATCCCCTGCATGCTTCAGTGGGAACACCCAAACTCCGTGGGACCATCCTTCAGGTATGTTGTAGGGCCCTCTTTTGGCTGTGCTCCTGCAGAGTGCAGGGGGTTGGACTGGATGACCTGCAAGGTCCCCTCCAACTCTAACATTCTATGATTCTATGATTCCCAGTAAGCGTGCCTAGGATCGGGCTGCGTGGGATTGGGGACACAGATCAGCCAAGGCAGATGATAGCTTTGTGATGGGGTCTTAGCTTCGCGTGAACAAAGTCTGTTTCCACTGGGACATTTTGTTCCACCTCAGCTTCTTTACAGCTGGGCTTTTTTTGGCTTAGCACGCGTCTATATTTCCCAGGGTTGCCGACCTCCAGGTGGGGCCTGGAGACATCTCAGAATTACAACTGAACAGGCTATCATCTCCTAAAGTCTACTGGAGAGGAACTGAGCCAGCAATGTGAGATAGAGAGCACTTGCCAGCCAATCTGAAATAAGAAGCCTTCTAGCCAGACAAAAAAGAAATTAAGAAATTAATTAACTGGCTTACTCCTAGTACAAATACTTGAAATGGAACTGGAAGATAATTTGGAAAAGAAGTTAGGATGCAATAATTCGAAGGAAGTAAAAAAGAAGTCATCCAGCTACTATTTGAAGGAAGCAAAAGAAGTAGTTAAACTGTATCAAGAGGCTGACACCTTCTAACATAACAGGACCAATGTTCCCTCTAAGCTGTGGAGTCTTGTGAGCAAAAATTCTACTTTGTGAGCTGCTGGCATTAAAGTTGTGAGCAAGCGATTGGGCTATTGCAGCAATTAGTTTGCTCTGGAGCCACATCCTTCCTGAGCTAAGACAAAAACGTGTGAGCTGGAGGCTAGAAAAACTGTGAGCTAGCTCACACTAACTCAGCTTAGAGGGAACATTGAACAGGATCACTCCTGAGGAAGATTGTTGAAATGAGTATAAAACTGGGTGCTCATAGAGGATGCCGAACTTTTTCTTGAATGTGTTAGAATTTCCTGAGTGACATTGCATACGTTTTTATCCATGTTCATAGGAATTATTAAATGTTATTGTCAATTGCATCACATTGTTTCTTTGTGTTGATGTATTCCCTGTAACTGTGGTCCCTTCGTTGGTGTTCTCAACCTCCCGGTGGGCCCTGGAAATATCCCGGAATTACAACTGAACAGGCTATCAAGACCAGTTCCCCTGGAGAAAACGGCTGCTTTTGGAGCATGCATTCCTCAGCATTACACCCCGCTGAAGCCCCCCCAACCCCCCCCCCGCTCAGGTTCCACCCCCCAAAACTCCAGGAATTTCCCAACCAGAAGTTGGCAACTTGATTATTTTCCCCTGCTGTGCTGCAAGTTTCTCCCAAACCTGCTTTGGTTCAGTCCTTCTGGAAACATTGCGATCGAAGCCCCTTCGGTTGTGTCTTGGGGAAGACTGGCGTTTTTGCATGTCCCCCCCTCCTTGGCACTGTTTTCCTCCCCTCAGCCCTGGTAGCGGCCATCCCCCTCTCCCAAACACACATGCACCAAGGGATTTCTTTTTTAAAGGTCACTATAGTGTTACAGCATTATAAGGATCCATTCCAACAGCGTTCTAGTTTCCAGCACATCTCCAGCCCTTTTCCTAGTGAAGTTATAAGGGGAGCTGTAATGCCATCATGACACCCACCCCACAAGCCCTTTCCTGGGTGGTCCTTGATGCTGCCCCCCCCGCCCTCGGGCTTGCACTTCATGGGACCCATGGACCGGCTTAGGTACAGCTGGATTTCCTAACCATCAGTGGGACAACAGGCAAGTTCTGATCTTGCTGAGCGGTGGTGAACTAACCGTCCTGCACCAGATTCAGAAAGGGGTCCGTTCGCGGCACAAAGGGTGACGCCAGTCAGATCATCTGCCACCAGGGCAAGTTGAGGGTGCCACGGCCTTACAGGAGAGCTTGCATGCCCCTGCGGGTCCAGTCTGGATCCACTTCAGACTGGACCCACATTCCAAGGGGGTTGCATTCTGGTCTATCAGAACAGTGGCTTGGGACACACACACGCACACACACGTGAGACTAGGAGTTTCCAGTGGCATTCGTGCCTCCCTGGCGTCCTCTGACCCAGGCCCCCTCATCTCTCCCCAAAGCATTGCTAGAGATCTCTTTCCGTGAGCTCCCTAAAGCCCCCTGGGGGGGGGAGTTTCCAGTGAGGGCCACGTACAGCTAGGGCCGTCCTCTTCTCTCTCTCCTCCACATCCGGAGCCAAGGGAAGAAGTAGAAGCAGCCCCAATGCATCCTGGTAAAGAAAGGGAGGAAGAAGAATGTCACGCAGGGTCCAAACGGGGGCGTTCCAGCAGTCTCTAGCCCCCCAACAATTTAGGGATGCCAGTTTCCAGGTGGGACAGGGATCCAGTTTGGTGTCGTGGTTAAGTGAGCAGACTCTAATCTGGGAGAACCGGGTTTGATTCCCCCACTCCTCCACTTGCACCTCCTGGATGACCTTGGGCAAGCCAGAGTTCTCTCAAAGCTGTTCTCTTGAGGACAGTTCTGTCCAAAGCTCTCTCAGCCCCACCCACCTCACAGGGTGTCTGTTGTGGGGAGGGGAAGGGAAAGGAGTTTGTAAGCCGCTCTGAGACTCCCTTGGGTAGTGAAGGGCCATGGGGTATAAATCCAATCTCCTCTTCTTCTTCCTAGTGGTTAAGTGCACAGACTCTAATCTGGGAGAACCAGGTTTGATTCCCCCACTCCTACACTTGCACCTGGCTGGGTGACCTTGGGCAAGCCATAGTTCTGACAAGAGCTGTCCTTGAAAAAAGAGCAGTTTCTGTCAGAGCTCTCTCAGCCCCGCCTCCCTCCCAGGGTGTCTGTTGTGGGGAGGGGAAGGGAAAGGAGTTTGTGAGCCACTCTGAGACTCCTTCGGGGAGTGAAGGGCGGGGCATAAATACAAACTCTTCTTCTTCATCATCCCCTGGAATTACAGCTTGGGAAATCAGGAAACAATCTGGGGTTGGGAAGCAATTTTTTTCCAGGCTAGTTTGGCCGGGGATCCTGGAGGTTTCCCCCCCCCCAATCTTTTGGGGACTGAGCAGGGGGGTCACTGGGGGTGTGGAGGGGAAGGTATTTGTAAATTTCCTGCATTGTGCAAGGGGTTGGGCTAGATGACCCTAGAGGTCCCTTCCAACTCTATGATCCCATGGTTCTGCTGTGGTCTCCAGACGACAGGGAGATCAGTTCCCCTGTAGAAAATAGATGCTTTGGTGGGTGGACCCTACAGTGTTGTCCTCCACGGAGGCCCCTCCCCTCCCCTCAGGCTCCACCCCCAAATCTCCAGGAGTTTCCCAACCTGGAGCTCGTCAACCTTCACACACCCATGTCAGTGGCCAGGAGGGACGCAGAGGCCCTACCCGACATGTAATCGCTATGTGCAAATGCCATGCCCAGAAGACAAGGGGATTAAGTACTTGGTGTAGTGCTTTAGGAGGGGGGCTGTTTCTACTCACTCTTCACAGTCTGACTTCGATTCAAAGTCCAGCTGCCAACTACCCGAATCCAGCCTCTTGCTCTGCACAGCCAGCTCCCCAGCCTGGAATGAGGGCAAAGTGCCAGCATTTCTGCCCTGACTGGATGCTGGCACAACCCCTCCTGGTGCCCAGACACACAACCACCACCCGCCAGGCCCCCTGGCCAAGGCACTTTTTGGCAAAACCCCCACATGGCATGGGGCCAAGGCTGCAAAGACATCTGGGAAAGCTCAGCCCGTCCCACTGGCTTTCCCTATTGGCTGCGTCAAAGGGGGTGTGGCTCTTCTTGGTCCCCGCCCCCCTCCCATCTGCCTGCAACCCTCACAGGATCCCCCTTCACAAGTGACAGTGAACACACCTCCAGTCTGGGCCCAGGGTACACTTGATTGTTGCTTACATGTGTGTTGAGCGATCCTCATGTTACATGCAATGCATGTGCAGCTAGATGTGTGATACAAACTCTGCATTTACTGGGTGCTGATAGCCAGGTTCATCCATACAATGGAAGTGCGTTGGCTCTTTCTTACTGATGTACACGTAGCAAGCAGAATATTTGTGATTTCACTGTAATGTGTGAACAGGATCTAGCCACGCTCTCCCAGGCTATCCCTCAGTAAGCTAAAATCTGCTGATTGCTTCAGTCTGCCCAATGACACCATCAATAGCCTATGCTTTGCCAAATTGTAATAACAACCGCTGACTGTACTTTTTATTATGTCTACTGCTATTACTACCTCCTGATCGGTGTATAAACGGATACTAGCACTTTAAGTCTTATAAGAACATAAGAGAACATAAGAGAAGCCAATGTTGGACCAGGCCAGTGGCCCATCTAGTCCAACACTCTGTGTCACACAATGGCCAAAAACTAGCAGGTGCCATCAGGAGGTCCAGCAGTGGGGCCAGAACGCCAGAAGCCCTCCCACTGTTGCCCCCCCCCAATCGGTGAGGGCCCACCAGTTCTTGTATTGGAGGGAGAAAAGGACTTCTTTCTCTACCTGCTCTGTCCCATGCTTAATCTTATTGGACTAAGAACATAAGAACATAAGAGATGCCAACGTTGGATCAGGCTAAAGGCCCATCCAGTCCAACACTCTGTGTCACACAGTGGCCAGAATTACCAGGGGCCATCAGGAGGTCCACCAGTGGGGCCAGGACACGAGAAGCCCTCCCACTGTTGACCCCCCCAAGCACCAAGATGACAGAGCATCACTTGCCCCAGAGTCCCTATCTATACCTTGTGGCTCATAGCCACTGATGGACCTCTGCTCCATGTGCTTATCCAATTCCCTCTTGAAGCCGCCCATGCTTGTAGCCACCTCCTGTGGCAGTCTTGTTTTATAGCTATATTTATAATTGTTGTTGTTTTACTTGTCAGATTTTATGTCAGCTGCACTGAGCCTGCCCGGCTGGGGATGGCGGAATATAAATAAACAAACCCCTCTTTGCCAGAAGTTCCATTCCAGGTCATGTGCTGCTAGATGCCCCACCCGGGGTCAGGTTGAGGCAGGGGAAGAGCCGCCACCCCAGACAGAACAAGGGGCTCTGTGAACTGCTGCACCGGGTGCCCCCGCCTCTCTCAATCCCAGCTGGACGGCTTTGGACTTCTTTTTTTTTAAAAAAATAAAAATCTCTTAATCTGATTTTGGAATGGGTCAAATGCACCAGGTCTCACAAGGTGGCAAAACTCACACTTTGTCCAATATAAAAAGTATGTCAAATATTCCAGACCAAATGCGGTGCAAATCCTGGACCAAGAGGCCACGTTGCTGAGATTATCCAGAGACTACTCAGCATTGAAATCGGCAGGACAGGATTTTTGGAAGCCGGCACCCTTCAGTTCCAGCACAAACAAGGGAGTCGATACCGGCTAAATATCAGGAGAGACTTCCTAACTGTAAGAGTGGTTGTGCAGTGGAACAGCCTGCCTCTGGAGGTGGTGGAGGCTCCTTCACTGGACGTTTTCAAGCGGAGGCTGGACGACCATCTTTCTGGCATGTTGTAGGGCTATCTTTTGGTTCTGCTCCTGCAAAGTGCAGGGGGTTGGACTAGATGACCTGCAGGGTCCCTTCCAACTCTAACATTCTATGATTCTATGAAACCATTTACGACTGGCGATCATCTTGCAGAAAGCACACCTTCCTAGTGGCATTTGATGTTGAAGAAAGAAAAGGAACCTGGACATATCCGCACCCCCCGCTGGATGCCAGAGCCACCCAGCTCTTCCTCGCCTCCGAGATGGCCACTTACCTGCAAGGGAGGCACCCGTCCTTTGGCTTCCAGCCGCAGACCCTTTCTCACCTCCCGGCGTCTCTGAGGACCAAAGGATGGACGTCACTGGGTGCCTGGGACCCGGAGCTGGGGGACAAGGAGCCTGCAGCAGCCTGCTGGGCCTGGCCCTGCCACCCTACCTGCTCCGCACATCGCCCTCCATGCGCCAGCTGATCCTCAAACATTTCCCACCTCTAGGAGTTGCCGCTGCTGCTGCTTCTGGAAGCAGATCAGAAGAGGCCACAGGCTCACCGAGGGAGCATCAAGCTCATGCCAGCCCTGTGTGGTCATGATCAGAGACTCTCCTGCTGGGCACTCTCTCAGAGATGCTCCTCTCTGATCCCAGACACAGACGCACGGAGAGAGAGAGACTGACAGAGGTGAGTGTCGAGCAGGGGTCATTTCCTGCGGGAGCACACAGGAGCGAAACTCCGGCAGTCTCTTAGCAGTTCACCTCTAACAGGGGCAGGGGCTATACACAGCAAAGGGGGGGCACCAGGGATTCAGGGATTAGACAGGTGCATGGAGGATAAGTCTATCAGTGGCTACTAGCCATGGTGACTGAGGGGAACCTCCACAGTCAGAGGCACTCATCCTCTAGGTCCCAAAACCAGGAGGCAACATCAGGGGAAGGCCTCGGCCTCTCTGCCCTGTTGCTGGCCCTCCAAAGAAGCACATTGGCCAATGGGTGAGACAGGATGCTGGACTGGATGGACCCTCCCTGGTCTGATCCAGCAGGGCTCTTCAGAGGTTCTTCTCAGGGGAAGGCCTCGGCCTCTCTGCCCTGTTGCTGGCCCTCCAGAGAAACACATTGGCCAATGGGTGAGAAAGGATGCTGGACTGGATGGACCCTCCCTGGTCTGATCCAGCAGGGCTCTTCAGAGGTTCTTCTCAGGGGAAGGCCTCGGCCTCTCTGCCCTGTTGCTGGCCCTCCAGAGGAACTGATTGGCCTCTGTGTGAGGCAGGATAATGGACTAGACGGACCGTCACTGGTCTGACCCAGCAGGGCTGTTCTGATGCTCTTATGTTCTGTGCAAGCCACTTTCGGACTCCACCACTGTAAGCTTAGCAATGCACATGAAACTGCCTTACACTGAATCAGACTCTTGGTCCATTGAAGTCAGTTACTGTCTACTCAGACTGGCAGCTGTTCTCCAGTTTCTTATGCAGAAGTCTTTCACATCACCTGCTGCCTGGTCCTTTTAACTGGAGGTGCCAGGGACTGAACTGCCCGCATGCCAAGCAGAGGCTCTACCATGGACCTCACAGAGAGCTCCATTCTTGTGCCACCAACCCCTTTAGTGCCGTGCAAAGGAATGTGATGCCCGTTCGCCCTGAGGCAGCTGTTGTGACCAGGACAACCACACCCCATGAAGCACGCCCCCCCCCCCGGCTCCACGACCCTGCTGGGAGACACTGACCTGGCAGGAGCCACCTCCGGAAAGGGCTTTGCGACTGCCTTTTCTTCCCCGGGGGAGCCCTGACACCATCTCTCTCCTGTCCAGTATTGAGTGGTCCGCAGCCCCCTCTGGGCCTCGGAGGTTGCACACCTCGGTCAACAGAGGCTCCATGGCCGATGATTTAGTGCCGTGCAAAGGAATGTGATGCCCCTGCTGAGAGACACTGACCTGGCAGGAGCCACCTCCGGAAAGGGCTTTGCGGCTGCCTTTTCTTCCTCGGGGGAGCCCTGACACCATCTCTCTCCTGTCCAGTATCGAGTGGTCCGCAGCCCCCTCTGGGCCTCGGAGGTTGCACACCTCGGTCAACAGAGGCTCCATGGCCGATGACAGGAGATACGGGGAACCCCCTGAGGAGACAAGGACTCGGGTCAGGAGCGACCAGCAAGGGGGACATCCAGCCACACATCACACGTCCAAAGAAAAGAATCAGCTCCCACCGGCGTCAAACTCGACATGATGGAGTCCTCCCTCGTGGCTTCCAAGGGGATGCTGGTACCATTTGAAAGTGATTTTTAAAAATGCCTGATCCTGATGGTGCTCCCATCCCCGTGCACCTATTCAAGTTCCCAAACACTCTGGAGACAGATCAAGATGGGTACAGCCTTGTTAGTCTGTCTGTAGCAGTGTCAGGTTCCTCAATCAGGTCACACCACACAGGGCTTCAGAAGAAGATGACTGTTTATTAGTGGTTCCAGTATTAGAGAACACGTGTACAGCTTGTGTCAGGAATGACCATCAGTAGTAGGGCCTCTGACTTATAGTAAAATCGAACACCCCCCCCTATGGGCACAAGCCAATGATTATAGTTTGCGTGCTGGGGCAAAAGCAAGCGGGCAAAGCGCAAAAGCCGTTAAGTTTCCCAGCCGAGTTAATTGCAGCTGGAGACAGCAAGGTCAAGCCAGAGATAGTGCACAGAAGCTGGGCAGGGAAGAGCTAAGAACGAAGAGGAGGTATCCCCCTCCACATTCCAGATCTATGACAGGGCTACGTGACAAGCAGTAGAAAAGAGTCCAGGAGCACCTGAAAGACTAACACGATTTGTGGCAGTGGAGGAGCTTTCGTGAAGAAGCTCACTTCTTCAGATACAGCTAGAATGTGAGTCCATCTTGGGGAGTGGAGTGATTTCAGATGCCGAATGACATTAGTACTTAGTTCTCATGGCCCTTTCTTATACGCCCAGGGAA
>NW_015162603.1:57634-60457 GCF_001447785.1 Gekko japonicus
TTCATCTTCTGAGCATGAAACAGCAGTCACTGGGGGTGTGGCGGGGGAGGTATTTGTGAATTTCTTGCATTGTGCAGGGGGTTGGACTAGATGACCCTGGAGGTCCCTTCCAACTCTATGATTAGCAGGCAAATGACAACAGTTATGATTGGATAGGGTGTGATATGAAGAGAGGTAGCAGGTGTGGAGAAATCAGCATTGGTAATGAGACAGGAAACCTAGATCTCAATTCAGTCCGGGTGATTGTCTTAAGCTTCGTTGCAAAACAATGCATCCACCTGGATTGAATTGAGATCTTGGTTTCCTGTCTCATTACCAACGCTGATTTCTCTACACCTACTATCTCTCTTCCTCTTACATTTAAATCCAATCACACCTTCTATTGTCATTTGCCAGCATCTGAAATCACTCCACTCTCCAAGATATAGGGACAGATGGACTCGCATTCATGCTGTCCCTGAAGAAGTGAGCAGTGACTCAGGAAGTCTCAACCCCTGCAAAAAATTGTGTTAGTCTTTAAGGTGCTCCTGGACTCTTACCCTCCTGGAGGCTGTTTCAGCCCTTGAAAAGGCATGTGGGGGGGCCAGCACAAAAAAAGCCCTGACCCACAAGGACCTCTGAACTGAGGTCCATGGAATGATATGAAAGGTAGAGATGGAGAATAAGGTTGCCAAATCCAGGCCGGGACATTCCTGGAGATTTAAGGGTGGAGCCTGGGGAGGAGAGAGACCCCAGTGGGGTATAATGCCATAGAGTCCACCCTCCAAAGCAGTTGTTTTCTCCTCTCAAGGGGATCTCAGTATTCTGGAGAGCAGTTGTAATTCTCAAGGTCCCGCCTGGAGGTTGGCAACCCACGTGGAAGAAGTATCAGAAAATCATGAGTATGCGCTGCAAAGGGAGGGGCTGCCGTTCAGAAGCCAGGCGCTATATGAGGGGCATAGATGGGGAGGGGGGGTTAAGAACAGTTGGTGTCGGACAGACCAGCCACCCTGTCCCAGGGGGTTTCCTTTTCCCCCCTGTGATCCCCCCCCCCGAGAGACCCATTTCTCTGTTTCAGCTCTTCTCCCCTCCTCCTTCCGGCCCCAACAGACAACTGCTGGACTTCCCTTCCACTCCTGTCTTCTCCATCTCCAGTGGACTGTGAGCCTTCTCGGTAATTGACCTATCAAGTCCATATTGCAGCCGGCACCTTGTTCAGCTATTAGAGAACGGCGGATCATAGAATCACAGAGTTGGAAGGGACCTCCAGGCTCATCTAGTCCAACCCCCTGCACAATGCAGGGAATTCACAACTACCTCCCCCCCACACCCCCAGTAACCACTGTTCCATGTTCGGAAGATGACCAAAAAACCTCCAGGATCCCCAGGCCAATCTGGCCTGGAGAAAAATCGCTTCCAGACCCCAAAGCATTCCCCTGGGTGTGTAAGGAAGGGCCACGAGAACTAAGCCCTGAGGCGGCAACACTTCCTGCCCTCCCTCTCATGATCTGCCGGAGTTCACAGCATCCGCATTGCAGTCCGATGGCCATCGAGCCTCTGTTTGGAAACCTCCCAGGAAGGATGTAGAACATTCAGGTTCGGTGGTGAGGCCAAAAGCCAGGTGTTGCCCTGACTTGGCTCCATCTGCCGCCGTGGCAACAGACACAGATTGGGATGGAGCCAATTAAGCATCCACCCTCATTCCACCCAGGAGAGCCACTGAAGACTCCCTGGCACACAGAAACGTGCCACCTCCTTCTCTTAGCAGTTGCAACGGACAGAGACCGAACACCTGAAGGTGCCTTCTGCCCTGTGCTTGGGCATATCAACATCAGGCCCTGACCTGGACGGCCCAGGCTAGCTGGATCTCGTCAGATCTCAGAAGCTGAGCGGGGTCGGCCCTTGCATGTACTTGGATGGGGGACCACCGGGGATCTCCAGGGTCGCTACAAAGAGGCAGCTCCGACGGGCAGGAGCTCTCCGGGGTCCCAGGTAGAGAAGGGATCTTTGCATCCCGTTACCTGATTCTGAGCTGGAGAGCGGCCCTGAGACCTTCTGCATGCAAAGCGGATCAGGCCCGTAGCTGCAGTGGCACATCTTGGGGCTAGCCCCCCCCCCCATCTTACTGGCAGGACCCCACAACTTCCCATCCAGCCCGGGGCTCCCAAGCGGTGGAGGGTGTGGGGAAGGGGTCAGACGGGGCTCTTTTTGTAGCAGGAAAGGTAAAGGTTCCCTTGCTCGAAAGCCAGTCGAATCCAACTCTAGGGTTGTGGTGCTCATCTCCGTTTCCAAGCCGAAGAGCCAGCACTGTCTGAAGTCGTTTCTGTGGTCATGTGGCCGGCCTTCCCAATGAAGTGGTACCTATTTATCTACTTGCAATTTCTTGCTTTCGAACTGCTAGGTTGGCAGGAACTCCTTTGCATATTAGGCGACACACCCCTAATGTAGCCAATCCTCCTAGAGTTTACAGCAGCCCCTCTAAGAAGAGCCCTGTAAGCTCTTGAAGGGTTGGCTACATTAGGGGGGGTGTCGCCTAATATGCAAAGGAGTTCCTGCTACAAAGGAGTTCCTGCTACAAAAAGGAGCACCTGTATTCCTGCACAGGTGTCTGGCGTGAAGGGCCGGCTGCGGCCTCTCTATTTCCCCCAGAAAGTCTATTTCTCCTGGAAAGTACTTGTTGCTGGCAGGCGGTGCTGTGCTGTCTGCCACGTGGTGTGTCGGCTATGGTGGTGCAAGAAGCGGCTTGGTAGAAGCCCAGGTGGCGGGAACTGCAGAGGAGCTCGGAACAGGAGTAGGGTGCCCCCTAAGAAATTTAAATGCTCCCCGACTAAAAGCGGATGCTTT
>NW_015162603.1:60604-61944 GCF_001447785.1 Gekko japonicus
TGCTGAACTACAGCCCCCACCTCCCAATACTCCCAGTGTTTCAGTCCCCATTTCCCCCCCTTGGCCAGGGGGTTCCTCGCCTACCCCCACACGATGTGAGGCCTCTCCTCCTCAAAACTCCCCAAGAGAAACTAGTTCAGCCCCAGTCCAAGGGTCAGGCCACCCTACCTTCCTGGTTCTCTAGCCTGAGGAACAAAATTCGGCTGCGGCCTCTTTCCGGGGGCCTCTTCTGAGCCGGGTTTTTCAGCTGGGGGGGAGAGCTGCCCGCAAGAAAATGGCCGGGAAGCGGGCCGCTGAGTGGGAGAAAACACCGAAAAGCCACTGTTGGTGGCTGAGGAGAACTCGCAGTCCTGCTGGGAAGGAGAGATGCCAAAATGGCGCCCGGCGTCCGTTTCCCCGTCTTCAGAATGCTGCACCGGAGTTCCGTGGTTCCATGGCCCTCGGACAGCGGCCAAAGCTAGGGGGAAAGAGGCCTTGTCTGGAGCAGTGTTCCCTCTAAGCTGAGTCAGTGTGAGCTAGCTCAACAGTTTTTTAGCCTCCGGCTCACACCTTTTTGTCTCCGCTCGGGAAGGATGGCTCCAGAGCAAACTGATTTATGCAGTAGCCAAATGGCTCGCTCACAACTTTAACATAAGAACATAAGAGACGCCAGTGTTGGATCAGGCCAATGGCCCATCCAGTCCAACACTGTCACACAGTGGCGAAAAATACCAGGGGCCATCCGGAGGTCCAGCAGTGGGGCCAGGACACTAGAAGCCCCTCCCACTGTTGACCCCCCCAAGCACCAAGAAGACAGAGCATCACTTGCCCCAGAGCCCCTATCTATACCTTGTGGCTAAGAGCCACTGATGGACCTCTGCTCCAGATGCTTATCTAATTCATAAGAACATCAGAGAAGCCAATGTTGGATCAGGCCAAAGGCCCATCCGGTCCAACACTCTGTGTCACACAGTGGCCAGAAATACCAGTGCCATCAGGAGGTCCACCAGTGGGGCCAGGACATTAGAAGCCCTCCCACTGTTGACCCCCCCAAGCACCAAGAAGACAAAGCATCACTTGCCCCAGAGCCCCTATCTATACCTTGTGTCTAATAGCCACTGATGGACCTCTGCTCCATATGCTTATCTAATTCCCTTTTGAAGCCATCCATGCTTGTAGCCACCACCTCTTCCTGTGGCAGTGAATTCCATGTGTTAATCACTCTTTGGGTGAAGAAGTACTTCCTTTTATCGGTTCTAACTCGACCAGACTTTAAGGCCAGTAGCTCACAAAGTAGAATTTTTCTCACAAGACTCCACAGCTTGGAGGGAGCATTGATCAGGAGCCCCTGAGTGGGACGG
>NW_015162603.1:62303-83924 GCF_001447785.1 Gekko japonicus
TGGCATCTGTGCCGCAAGGCAGCTAGCCCTAGTTTGTTTTTCCACCTCGAGCCGGTCCTGCAAGTAAGCTGAGGGTTGCCAATTTCATGGAGCAAAAAATAGTCCTGTCCTTTGAAGGGGATGTTAACAACTTCCAGGCCATGAAGAGCTTCAAACTGTCCATTCCCACAAATGAAGCCTCTGTTTAAAGGGGCAGGGCATTTTCCTCCAGGCCTGTTGGCAACCCCACCTGTGACCCGATTACAACATTTTCTCCATGTTTTAAAATAAGTAGCAGCTGACGTTAGGTGTAATTGGAAGTAGGGGGAGGGGTCCCCAGGATCTTTCTCTTCAAGGGGGAAAAGCAATGGCTATTCTGGGAGAGGGGAAACCAGCTGGCAGAGGAAGAGTTAACCTACGGCCTCCTTCCTGCCCTCCCTCTGATCCTGACTGCTCCCCCTGGCAGCTGATTTTCACCTGCTCTCAGGTACAGTTACCAGACTCCATTGCAAGAAAGGTGACCCGGTGGGGGAAAGCGGCACCTCTGAAAGCGCGGACTCTAATCTGGGAGAACTGGGTTTGATTCCCCCACTCCTCCACTTGCACCTGGCTGGATGACCTTGGGCAAGCCATGGTTCTGATAAGAGCTGTTCTCGAAAAAGAGCCGTTTCTGTCAGGAGCTCTCTCAGCCTCACCTACCCCGCAGGCAATGTTCCCTCTAAGCTATGGAGTCCTGTGAGCAAAAATTGTACCTTGTGAGCTACTGGCATTAAAGTTGTGAGCAGGTAATTTGGCTACTGCATAAATTAGTTTGCTCTGGAGCCGTCCTTCATGAGCTAAGACAAAAATGTGTGAGCCAGAGGCTAAAAAACTGTGAGCTAGCTCACACTGACTCAGCTTAGAGGGAACACTGCCCACAGGGTGTCTGTTTTGGGGAGGGGAAGGGATGGGAGTTTGTCAGCCGCTCTGAGACACCTTTGGGTAGTGAAGGGCCATGGGGTATAAATCCAATCTCCTCTTCTTCTTCTTCTTCTTCTTCTTCTTCTTCTTCTTCTTCTTCTTCTTCTTCTTCTTCTTCTTCTTCTTCTTCTTCTTCTTCTTCTTCTTCTTCTTCTTCATCATCATCATCATCATCATCATCATCATCATCATCATACCAGGTAGTGGAGATAAAAACCTTATATAGGACACAAACACAAAGGTTTTTTAAAAAACTTAAAATAAAAACATGCTTGAAGCATCAGCACTCTTGCAATATTTTGCTGTTCAAGTGTGTATCTGTAAGCTGCAAACCTACTTTTGATTTATTGACATTCACCACAGAAATCTCACGCTCAGAGTCCTGAGTCTAGGACCCAGGGAAAAACATAAAATGGCCGAGTCTGGCAAATTGAAAGAGTCTGGCAAAGTAAGCTATGATGCAGCAGCAGCAACAGAACTGGAAGCAGGAGATGGTCAGTTCCACTGTTGGGCTGGCAGAAGCCCTCCGGGGGGCCTGATGTGGCCCCTGGGCCGCATGTTTGACACCCCTGCTCTGTGGCATTATGCCCCAAACCCACCCCCCTCAGGCTCCACCCCCCAAATCTCCAGGTATTTCCCAACCCGGAGCTGGCAACCCTAGGCTGCTGTCTGGCCTGAGCAGAAGTCTCCTTTGAGTTTTGCTGTCATTAGGAAGTCTTCCTTGGAAATAAGTCTCCCAAGAACCCCTCCCCCCTTTCCCCATGGCAGCCAGTTTTCTTGCATTTACTTTTGGGAGTACCCAGCAGACTGTTCAAAGCCCATCTGCACTTGAGTGCTGCTTTCGGACACACAGGGGGAGGGGGCTGAGAGCATCTCGGATGTAAACCCATTTGTTGTGTCACAAGTTTTTCGGGACTCTGATGAACAATGAACCCATCGGCCCACAGTGAATCCCTCTGTCTGTCTGCAAGGTGCCACCAGGACAGCCTCCTGGGAGAACAAGAGGGACTCCAGCCTCCAGGCTGCCACCTCCCTTCCTGGAGACAGATCAAGATGGGCAACCGTGTGAGTCTCTCTGTCGCAGTAGAAAAGAGCCAGAGTCCAGGAGCACCTTCAAGACTCACAACATCTGAGGCAGGTGAGGAGCTTTCGCCAGCCCCTGCTCACTGCTCCCTTCTTCTGACTCACCAAAGCTCCTCCCCTGCCACAAATTTTGTTAGTCTCTAAGGTGCTCCCTGCCAACAAAGGTCTGCATGGTCAAAGCAATGGTATTCCCAGTAGTGATGTATGGCTGCGAGAGTTGGACTATAAGGAAGGCCGAGTGCCAAAGAATAGATGTGTCTGAACTATGGTGCTGGAGAAGACTCTTGAGAGTCCCTTGGACTGCCAGGAGATCAAATCAGTCCATCCTAAAAGAAATCCACCCTGACTGTTCCCTGGAAGGCCAGATAATGAAACTGAAGCTCAAAAACTTTGGTCACCCAATGAGAAGGGAGCACTCCCTGGAGAAGACCCTGATGCTGGGAAATATTGAAGGTCAAAGAAGACAGGACGGCAAAGGATGAGATGGTTAGACAGTGTAATCGAGCCAACGAACATGAAATTGTGCAAACTGCAGAGGACGGCGGAAGACTGGAAGGCCTGGCATGATCTGGTCTATGGGGTCGCGAAGAGTTGGACTCGACTGTGTGACTGAACAACAAAAAAGGTGCTCCTGGCCTCTTGTTCTTTCTTCCTTTCCTGGCAACTCTCAGGTTCTCCACTAGAGGCCAGGCCGCTCCTTCTGACAGGTCAGCGACTCCCTTCTCCCATTTTCTTTCTCCCCAAGAATATCTCCCGTTTCAAGGCGTGCGGGAGGCGAGCAAGGCGGAAGAGGTGATGGGAAAGAATCCCCCCTACTGACATGTAGCCTATAAAGACTGGGGTTTGAAGAGAGCAGGCATCTCAATATAGCCCTGTGATTTAGAGGTTTATGCTTTACTTTCGAACAGGGAAAGAGAACCAGTTTGATGCAGTGGTTAAGTACGCAGACTCTAATCTGGGAGAACCGGGTTTGATTCCCCACTCCTCCTCCACTTGCACCTGCTGGATGACCCTTCGGCAAGCCGAAGTTTTGACAAGAGCTGTCCTTGAAAAAGAGCAGTTTCTGTCAAGAGCTCTCTCAGCCCCACCTCCCTCCCAGGGTGTCTGTTGTGGGGAGGGGGAGGGAAAGAAGAAGAAGATTATGATGATGATATTGGATTTATACCCCGCCCTTCACTTGGAGTCTCAGAGCGGCTCACAAACTCCTTCCCCTTCCCCTCCCCCAACAGACACCCTGGGAGGGAGTTGGGGCTGAGAGAGCTCTGACAGACACGGCTCTTTTTCAAGAACAGCTCTTATCAGAACTACAGCTTGCCCAAGGTCATCCAACCAGGTGCAAGTGGAGGAGGAGTGGGGAATCAAACCCGGTTCTCCCAGATTAGAGTCCGCAAACTTAACCACTACACCAAACTGGCTGTGAAGGAGTTTGTGAGCCGCTCTGCGACTCCGAGTGAAGGGCAGGGTATAAATCCAATCTCCTCCTCCTCCTCTTCTTCTCTTCCACATGTCTGTTTTAAAAGGAATGCTTCCATTGCATGGGGGGGGGGTAGTGTACATCCATTGTACCAGAGCTGCAACGCCTGCCTCTAATGCTAAGAAACTACAGTTTCGTTTTCCCTGTATAAACACACTCGTAGCATTAATACTTCCTCCAACTGCACAGGGAGACTCTGGTCTGGCAACTTCCCTGTGTGCCCACAGGCATGGTCACCGGTGACTTCTCTTTTCAGGAGAAACCTCTGTACTCAAAAAACCAGAACAGAAACCAAGAGCAGGACTTTCTGCCGGAGAGGCGCCCCTTGGCAGGAGACCAAAAGGAAAGTAGCTCGTCTAGGGACCCTGCCAGAGTTTTGTATGCATATCTCTCTGTGTGTGTTTGTTTGTTTTATGTGTTTAGATAATTAGCAACATTCTTTGCAGAAAACCAAACCTGAAGGACCTTCCAACAAAAACACAGAGACCTTCCTGAAATAGTAATGTCATATCCATAAACTCGTGTCTGGACTTCGCACTCTCCTCTGTCACTGAAGAAGCTTTCCTGCTTCCCCCCCCCCATAAGGAGTGTGGGGCTGTGTTCAGCTCTGACACAAATCAGCGGCAGAGAGGAGGTGGAGAAAGGACGGCAGGAAGTCCCCGTCAGCAGGCTTAGCCACCTCAAGGTGGCACCTGAAGATCTCCGGCTATTACTGCTGATTTCAAGACGATCGAGGTCAGTTCCCCGGGAGGAAAATGGCTGCTTTGGAAGGTGGACTCTGTTGGCAGTACATCCTGCTGAGGCCCCTCCACTCCCCAAACCCCGCCCTCCCCAGGCTCCACCCCCCCAAATCTCCAGGAATTTCCCAACCCGGAGCTGGCACCCCTATCCCCATGCAAGAGAAGGCCCTTAGACAGCGTATATTTGGGGACTTCAATGCGGTACTTGACAGCTGCCATGCAATCAGTCTGCAGAACTCATTGCCACTGTTCTCTGTGGTGGCCGCTATCCCAAATGGCTCTTCCAAAGGGGAAATTTGAATGATCAGGCCAATGGCCCATCCAGTCCAACACTCTGTGTCAGACAGTGGCCAGAAATACCAGGTGCCATCAGGAGGTCCAGCAGTGGGGCCAGGACACCAGAAGCCCTCCCACTGTTGTCCCCCCCAAGCACCAAGAATACAGAGCATCCCTTGCCCCAGACTGAGAGTTCCTGTCTATACCTTGTGGCTAAGAGCCACCAATGGACCTCTGCTCCATATAAGAACATCAGAGAAGCCAATGTTGGATCAGGCCAATGGCCCATCCAGTCCAACACTCTGTGTCAGACAGTGGCCAGAAATACCAGGTGCCATCAGGAGGTCCAGCAGTGGGGCCAGGACACCAGAAGCCCTCCCACTGTTGTCCCCCCCAAGCACCAAGAATACAGAGCATCCCTTGGCCCAGACTGAGAGTTCCTGTCTATACCTTGTGGCTAAGAGCCACCAACCCCCCCAAGCACCAAGAATACAGAGCACAGTCAGGGTTGGTTTCTTTTAGGATGGACTGATTTGATCTCCTTGCAGTCCAGGGGACTCTCAAGAGTCTTCTCCAGCACCATAATTCAAAAGCATCTATTCTTCGGCGCTTGGCCGTCCTTATGGTCCAGCTCTCGCAGCCATACATTACTACTGGGAATACCATATTGTGACCAAAGTACAATAGCCTCAGTTGGTCACTTTAACGTCTAGAGACAATTCAGGCTCGATTTGATCTAGAGACTGGTGTGTCTTTCTGGAGGTCCACGGTATCCATAAAACGCTCATCCAAGACCACATTTCAAAGGAATTGACTTTCTTTCCCCTTGTGACGTGGTACATGTACGGCCTCTGGCTGAAACCGGGCTGCTTTGTGCCGCTTTCACTTCGATGCATTGTCAGATTTTATGGCAGTGCCCAGACGGCATGCCGCTTCCACTTCCTTTGACCTCTCCGCTTTATGGTAGCCCTCTGCATAGATTTACAGCCGTTTTATGGCCGTTTGGGGGTCACTCTGCAGGCAGTATGGCGTTGGCCCCCCCAGGGTATTTGTTCCGGTGTGGGTTTGGTAAAACAGCGGAGTGAATGGTAGATGCAGAACGGGCCAGCGACTCCTCGGAAGATTCCAGATGTGCTCGGCTGGTTCTACCCTGTCTCCCTTCTTTCGTACCCACGTCACTGGACTGAATGGGGAAAATGTTTCCTGAGTAAACTGGCCAGACTTTCCTGCCATCCCCATTACAGGTAGGAAAACGGGGTCGCCCTCTGACTTGTCTTCAGCCAGTTTGGTGTCGTTGTTGTGTGCGGATTCTAATCTGGGAGAACTGGGCTTGATTCCCCACTCCTCCACTTGCACCTGCTAGATGACCTTGGGCAAGCCACAGTTCTGTCAGAGGTGCTCTCTCAAGGGCAGTTCTCAAGAGAGCTCTCTTAGCCCCACCTACCCCACCTACCTCTGTTGTGGGGAGGGGAAGGGAAAGGAGTTTGTAAGCCGCTCTGAGACTCCGAGTGAAGGTCGCGGTACAAATCCAATCTCTTCTCCTCTTCTTCTTCTTCTTCCTCTGCTGCTGCAGGTATGTAGGGCTATCTTTCAGCTGTGCTCCTGCAGAGTGCAGGGGGTTGGACTAGATGACCTGCAAGGTCCCTTCCAACTCTAACATTTTATGATTCTATGATTCTATGCTGTTGATACCTCCCGTCTCTCAGGGTAAGTATCCTGACCAGTGTTCCCTCTAAGCTGCGGGGTCTTGTGAGCAAAAATTCTACTTTGTGAGCTACTGGCATTAAAGTTGTGAGTGAAGGATTTGGCTACTGTATACATTAGTTTGCTCTGGATCCCCATCCTTCCTGAGCTGAGACAAAAATGTGTGAGCCGGAGGCTAAACAACTTTGAGCTAGCTCACACTAACTCAGCTTAGAGGGAACTCTGATCCTGACCCCCCCCCCCAGCCTTAGTTCCTCCCAGTATCTCTTCAGGCTGCCACAACGTTACCTTCCTGTTGGCTCCCGGCTCCCCCCTGCAAACTGCCTGCTCCTTTTTATCGCTGCCAAAAGGCTTCATGACAGGAAGGGACCAATGTGCCCTCTAAGCTGTGGAGTCTTGTGAGCAAAAATTCTGCTTGTGAGCTCCTGGCATTAAAGTTGTGAGCGAGTAATTTGGCTGCTGCATCAGTTAGTTTGCTCTGGAGCCGTCCCTTCCTGAGCTAAGACAAAAATGTATGAGCCAGAGGCTAAAAAACTGTGAGCTACCTCACACTAACTCAGCTTAGAGGGAACACTGGAAGGGACTCTCCGGGCCCCCACCAAAAGGGGGCTCCCTCATTTCCCATCCTCTGGCTCCCCAGGCCGATCAAGTGTGTGCTTCTCTCTTCTCTCTTCGGTTTCCCAGAATGCAAACTCAGGACGTGGGACCAGCGAGCACAGAGGAGGTCATGGGTAACGTGGCAAAAAGACCAAAGGCAGGCAGGGAGTTTCCAGCTCTCCACGTCCAGCAGCAGCAGACCAAGCCCAAGGCCAAGGAGTCGAAAGGCGGCTGGGCCCTGCGCCTGTTATCAGGGCTCTTTATTCTCTTTCTTTCTTTTATTTACTTGCTTCAAGCGTGGATTGAGGAACTGGAGAGGGGCATTCCCTGCGTGACCAAATCTGGGCCTTTGGTGGTCAGAAATGTGATGTTGCATTATTGTTTCTGACATCTGCTTTTCATCGGAGAGGGAGGCCAAAGGGGATGTCTTTCCAACCTGAGGAACATAAGAACATCAGAAGAGGCCTGCTGGCATCTAGTCCAGCATATCCCGTCTCACACAGGGGCCAGCCAGTTCCTCCGGAGGGCCAACAGCAGGGCATGGAGGCCAAGGCCTTCCCCTCTGATAAGAACCTCAGAAGAACCCTGCTGGGTCAGACCAGGGAGGGTCCCTCTAGTCCAGCCTCCCACCTCACACAGGGGCCAGCCAGTCCCTCTGGAGGGCCAGCAACAGGGCAGGGAGGCCGAGGCCTTCCCCTGAGAAGAACATCAGAAGAGCCCTGCTGGGTCAGACCAGGGAGGGTCCCTCTAGTCCAGCATCCTGTCTCACACAGGGGCCAGCCAGTTCCTCTGGAGGACCAGAACAGGGCATAGAGGACCAGACCTTCCCTGAGGAGAACATCAGAAGAGCCCTGCTGGGTCAGACCAGGGAGGGTCCATCTAGTCCAGCCTCTGGAGGGCCAGCAACAGGGCCTAGAGGCCGAGGCCTTCCCCTGATAAGAACACCAGGAGAGCCCTGCTGGGTCAGACCAGGGAGGGTCCATCCAGTCCAGCCTCCTGTCTCACACAGGGGCGGCCTAGAGGCCGAGGCCCTCCCCTGATAAGAACACCAGAAGAGCCCTGCTGGGTCAGACCAGGGAGGGTCCATCCAGTCCAGCCTCCTGTCTCACACAGGGGCCAGCCAGTTCCTCTGGAGGGCCAGCAACAGGGCATAGAACAGGAATTGTGATTCTTTATGTCGGATTTGCCAACAATGCCCTTCCTCTACATAGGGCAAACAGTTGAAACTGTTCAACAGTTCAAAGAATAAATGGACAGAAATCTGACATTAAGAATCACCGACTGAGAAACCTGTAGAACACTTCAGACTTCCAGGACATTCAGTGGGTGACCTCAAAGGAGCTGTTTTATTGCAAAGGAGCTTTAGGAACAGACTGGAAATGGAAATTGCTGAATTACAAGTTATTACGACACTTGGAACAAAAAAACCCCGAGGACTTAACAGTGATATTGGTTCCTTATCTCACTACATATGCTAAACTCATTCAGTCCATACATCTGTATTCTCACCAAGAAGGGCCATAGATCCTCTTTATTTCATTGTATTTCTTATTTGGAATAGTAGATTAGAACAGTGATTGTAATGTAATGTAGTTTGGAATGTTTGTAAGCCGCCCTGAGCCCGCTCGCGGGGAGGGCGGGATATAAGTGTAATTAATAAATAAATATAAAATAAATATAGTAGATTGAAATGTATTTCTCTGGTCTGGTGACAGGGAAGACATAACACTGCAGAACCAGTCACCCCACCTTAAAGAAAAGGACATTGTCGGTTACCTTCATGCTTGAGAGGAGACGGATGGAGCGTAACAACAGGCTGTCCGTTAATTACTCTCAGCATTCCACAATTAAGAAGGGTACATTTACACATCAGTCTCCAATTTTGATATATTTAGTTGCCTCACTATGTCCCCATCATAAGAACATAAGAACATAAGAGATGCCAATGTTGGATCAGGCCAAAGGCCCATCCAGTCCAACACTCTGTATCCCACTTAAACATCTTCATTATGTTGTATGCTAATTTGCTGCTTACCCACTACCCGTATGTATGGACTGGTAACTTCCATTTCATTGTATCTGAGAAAGTGTGCTTTGCACATGGAAGCTGATACCTTGAATAAGACTTTGTTGGTCTGAAAGGTGCCCCCACTGGACTCGAAGTTTGTTCTGCTGCTTCAGACCAACATGGTGACCCCCCCGAATCGATCCTCAGTCTTTGTAGATGATCGTATGGCGACCTTGTGTTTCTTCCTAACCATAAGAACATAAGAGGAGCCAATTTTGGATCAGGCCAGTGGCCCATCCAGTCCAACACTCTCTATCACACAGTGGCCAAAAATACCAGGGGCCATCAGGAGGCCCAGCAGTGGGGCCAGGACAAGCAGTGGGGCCAGGACATTAGAAGCCCTCCCACTGTTGACCCCCCCCCCAAGCACCAAGAAGACAGAGCATCACTTGCCCCAGAGCCCCTAGCTATACCTTGTGGCTAATAGCCACTGATGGACCTCTGCTCCATATGCTTATCTAATTCCCTTTTGAAGCCGTCCATGCTTGTAGCACCCACCACTTCCTGTGGCAGTGAATTCCATGTGTTAATCACTCTTTGGGTGAAGAAGTACTTCCTTTTATCCGTTCTAACCCGACCGCTCTGCAGTTTCATGGAGTGCCCACGAGTTCTTGTATTGTGAGAAAGGGAGAAAAGTACCTCTTTCTTTACCTGCTCTTTCCCATGCATAATCTTATAAACCTCGATCATGTCACCCCTCAGTCGTCTTTTCTCCAAGCTAAAGAGCCCTAAGCGCTTTAACCTTTCCTCATAGGGAAAGTGTTCCAACCCTTTTATCATTCGAGTTGCCCTTTTCTGCACTTTTTCCAAAGCTATAATATCCTTTTTAAGGTGTGGTGACCAGAACTGCACACAGTATTCCAAATGAGGTCTCACCATTGATTTATATAGGGGCATTATTATATTGGCTGATCTGTTTTCAATACCCTTCCTAATAATCCCCAGCATAGCATTGGCCTTCTTTATTGCAGTCACACACTGTCTCGACATTTTCAGTGAGTTATCTACTACAACTCCAAGATCTCTCTCTTGATCTGTCTCTGCCAGTTCAGACCCCATCAATGTGTATTTATATTTAGGATTTTTGGCTCCAATGTGCATCACCTTGCACTTGGCCACATTGAACCCCATTTGCCATGTTGACGCCCACTCGCCCATCTTTGACAGATCCCTTTGGAGTGCCTCACAATCCTCACTGGTTTTCACCACCCTGAACAACTTCGTATCATCTGCAAATTTAGCCACTTCACTGCTTACTCCCATCTCCAAATCATTAATGAACAAGTTAAAAAGCAGTGGACCAAGTACTGATCCCTGTGGTACCCCACTGCTTACCACCCTCCACTGAGAAAATTGCCCATTTATACTCACTCTCTGTTTTCTATTAATTAGCCAGTTTTTGATCCATAAAAGGACTTGTCCTTCTATCCCATGATTTTTGAGCTTACTTAGGAGCCTTTGATGAGGAACTTTATCAAAAGCTTTCTGGAAGTCAAGGTAAACAATATCTATTGGATCCCCCTTGTCCACATGTTTGTTCACCCCCTCAAAGAACACTAGCAGGTTAGTGTTAATAGGGCCATAGCATCGAAATTGCAGGAGGTCATAGACCCTGTGTATACTGTCTTGGTCAGGCCGCACCTGGAGTCTTGTGTGCAGTTCTGGAGGCCTCACTTCAGAAAGGATCTGAAGTCTGAGCTTTTGAGGGTCAAAGCTCTCTTCATCAGCACAATTGAGACTCAGTCTTGAAAGAAGAAGAAGGAGAGATTGGATTTACACCCCACCCTTCATTCAGAGTCTCAGAGTGGCTTACAATCTCCTTCCCCTCCCCCTCCCCCTCCCCCTCCCCACAACAGACACCCTGTGAGGTAGGCAGGGCTGAGAGAGCCCTTTCAAGGACTGCCCTTGAGAGAACAGCTCTGACAGAACTCTGGCTTGCCCAAGGTCATCCAGCAGCTGCAAGTGGAGGAGTGGGGAATCAAACCCGGTTCTCCCAGATTAGAGTCCGCACACTTAACCACGACACCAAGCTGGCTCTAGCCCTAAAACTCTTCTTGGTCTCTAGAGTGCTCTACCGGACTTGAATCTCACTGTTCGGCCACAGACCAACATGACCACCCTCGGAAATGTCCTAAACACAGGTATCCATTTATTATCACTCAGTCTTTATTCTCAGGGACAGAACTCCAGCTTTGCTTGCAGAAGTCCCCCAGCCAAGTCCTTCGCAGCCTCTCCTGTTGCAAGATCTCAGGTGTGCCGGGAAAAGCCGTTCTCTGCCGGCGGAGACCCTGGACAGCAGCTGCCGGGCAGAGGAGACTTGCGCAGTGAGGTGGCTTCACATGTTCAGTGCGACAGATGGAGCTTTATTGGCTTGGTTGCTGACCAAACCAATTATGGTTTCTGGTGCCAAAGTCCGGGGGACACAAATCAAAGATAGGAGGCTGCAGTTAGTATAGCTAATTCGAATGATAATAGAAACTGCAAAGCATGCAAACAATGCTTATAATTTAACAATATGATAATAGAACACTGTTACAAAGATAATACAAAAATACAAATAGATCTCCTTCTGTTTCAGATGTGACGAAATTCTCCGGAGTAAACCTTCCGTTTCGTAAAGAACTTCATCCAAACATCAATACTCCATAAAATACAGTTACAATGTTATATTCATATTAAGACAATGTACCAAAAGCCAGTGTATTCAAAGAATTCATTAAAATTCATACATACAACAAGATGTACTTATTTCATAGGTATTCCATAATGATTCATCAGTTTCTACAATAAAATATTATTACCATTATTCATTTTGACAATTAAATGTTTATAGCGGTTACAGAAAATTGTGACAGTCAGTTACAACTACATTGCTGAATATTCTTACCCTCAAGGAGAAATGCACTCCTATCCACTAATCTTTCCAAATCGCGGGTGAGTCAAGCCTTAACAGGTGCTGCCCGTTCTTACCCTTTTAAATCAGCTTGTTAAAGGTAAAGGGTTGTAAGTATGTACCTTTAACAAGTTTAACAAGTAACTGGGAGCAGCTGAGCCGAGTCTGGCAAAAACATCCTATTAAAGCGTCATTTGATTGCTGATGAACTAACAGCTGCCCTACTGGGCTTAGCTAGGAAAACCATCATTAAGTCCAGGATATGGAGGGGGGGGGGTTGAGACACGTTCCATACGCTTTGCATGTTTTGCTCAAGTATTTCTCAGCCTGATCGTGGGGCTTGTTTGTGTGATTAAACGCTTCCTGCTTTGTGCCAAGCATTTCCCTGGTTTCACTTCCAGATAATGCTCCCCCCTCCCCAAATATCTGTGAGGAAGATGAACCCCAGAAGAGCCCTGCTGGATCAGACCAGTGGTTCATCCACTTCAGTATCCCATCTCACACACTGGCCAATCTGGAGTTCCAACAGGGCAGAGAGGCCTGTTTTCTCCTGGCACTGGGGTTTAAAGGTTGACTGCCTTTGAATGGGGAGGTTCCCTTTAGTCACCATGGCTAGTACGCACTGATGACCCTATCCTCCATGGATTCGTCTAATTTCTTTTTAAAGCTGTTTATTCCTGTGGCCATCACTACATCTTCTGGTAGAAAATTCCACACTTTAATCACTCTCTGTGTAAAGATACAAGAATATTCATGCACTTATGGCCACGCATCCATACGGGACAGTGCACATTATGCGTTATGTGGCCTGCAAGCCCTAGCAGCTGCTTTGTCTTGGTTAGTCCTTGGAGAAAATTGGACAGGCATTTACTATCAAAAGACTGTGCGTTTCATTTATGAGCAGCTATATTGGCCTTATTGGTAAACAGCAAATTTACTTGGCAAAATGTAGTTCTGTTGGACATCGAAGAAGAAGAAGAGGAGGAGGAGGAGGAGATTGGATTTATACCCCACCCTTCACTACCCAAAGGTGTTTCAGAGCAGCTTACAAACTCCTTTCCCTTCCCCTCCCCACAACAACAGACACCCTGTGAGGTCGGTGGGGCTGAGAGAGCTCTGACAGAAACGGCTCTTTTTTCAAGGACAGCTCTTATCAGAACTACGGCTTACCCAAGGTCATCCAGCCAGGTGCAAGTGGAGGAGTGGGGAATCAAACCTGGGTCTCCCAGATTAGAGTCTGCGCTCCTAACCACTACACCAAACTGGCTCTCTTTTAGCTGAAGTTTCCATGGTTACTGTCCCATTGACCATCCAGTTTTTTTTAAAGCAGCCACTGTTCTGCAGCTGCATTTCGAGATGACTTTTGGGCGTGAGCAAATAAGCCCCGCTTTCCAACTGGCCTTTCTAAAAAGCGGAGAGGTGGGTTGGTGGGCACTGCCCAGGAGTGGCAGACACCATGCCAGGCAGGGCTGGTGCAAGGCATTGGTGCGACACCCAAAGCAAGGCAAGGCAGCAGCGCCAGAGCAGAGCCAAAGGCCGCAGCAATCCCGCCACAGGAGTCCGCCCCCCGCCCCGCTGGCAGGAGTGCGGGTCCGGGAGGGGAGGCCAGTCCAGCGGCCAGGAGCCATCTGGGCCTTGGCAGGGCACCGGGGCCCTCTTCCTTGGGCCACCCAATGCAGCTGCTTGAGGCAGGGATGCCAGATCCTGCTTGGGAAACTCCTGGAGATTTGGGGGTGGGGCCTGGGGAGGGTGGGGTTTGTGAAGGGGAGGGGCCTCAGCAGGGTGTCATACCACAGAGCCCACCCTCCGAAGCAGCCATTTTCTCCCGGAGAACTGAGCAGGGTCATCTGGAGATCAGTTGTAGTAGCAGGAGGTCTCCAGGTGCCACCTGGAGGCTGGCAACCCTGCTCGAATGCCTTGGCCAGGGAACAAAAGACCAAAAGGAGAGTGGAGAGAAAGGTCTTGGATAGACAAACAAGAGCTCAACGAAGCCTTCCCAGCTTAGAGCAGAGGTCCCTTGGGTCCACTGGTGGGATAGGGCGGGGTGTACATTGAATGAATGAATGAATGAATGAATGAATGATAACAACACTGGGAAAAGCCTCATCCCCAGCAGCTGCTATATTGTCTCTGAACACAGAGTTCACTTTAGGAGACCGTCATTGGAGCAGAACAGCTGTCTGGCATGCAGAAGGTCCCAGTTTCGATTCTTGTCATCTTCAGCTAAAAACAGAAGAACAGAAGAGACGCCAATGTTGGATCAGGCCAATGGCCCATCCAGTCCAACACTCTGTGTCACACAGTGGCCAGAAACACCAGGTGCCCTCAGGAGGTCCAGCAGTGGGGCCAGGACACTAGAAGCCCTCCCACTGTTGCCCCCCCCCCCAAGCACCAAGAATACACAGCATCCTTTGCCCCAGACACAAGAACATAAGAGGTGCCAATGTTGGATCAGGCCAGTGGCCCATCCAGTCCAACACTCTGTGTCACACAGTGGCCAGAAATACCAGGGGCCCTCAGGAGGTCCAGCAGTGGGGCCAGGACATTAGAAGAGTTCATTAGTTAAAAGTATTAGGCATTAGGTGATGTGAAAGACCTCTCTGCCTGAGACCCTGGAGACAAGAATGCCTTCTGGAGACCAATTCAGGTGGGTAGCTGTGTTGGTCTGAAGGAACGGAATAAAGTTTTCAGTGGCACCTTTAAGACCAACAAAGCTTTAATTCTGCATATAAGCGTTCGTTTATTTATTTATTTATTATTTTGATTTATACCCCGCCCTCCCCACAAGTGGGCTCATGTGCATACACACTTAAGAAGCTTAAGAAGCACACGCACACAAAAGCTTATACGCAGAATTAAACTTTATGTTGCCGAAGGCTTCCACGGCCGGAGTTCATTAGCTGCTGTAGATTTTCCGGGTTGTCTTGCCGTGGTCTTGGCATTGTCGGACCTGACGTTTCACCAGCAGCTGTGACTGGCATCCTCAGAGGTATAACATGGAGAGATGGAGTACTCTCTGTGTCAAGGTGAGTAGAAAACTGGTAGGCAGGTAATTTATCTCTACTCCGGAAGGTGGGGTAGGGCCGAGTCATTCTCTAGTAGGAGTTCCCCAGGCTGTGAACATGCGAATGGAGGAGCTTTCCTGAACATGCTAATGAAGAAGCTTTCAACGAATTAAACTTTGTTGGTCTTAAAGGAGCCTCTGGACTCAAACTGTGTTCTCGAGACCAAAGCAGCTCCATGTATTCCATGCCGTCTTGCTCTCGAAGCTGATAGCCGTGAGCAGAGAGGATGGGAGAGAAACGGCCGTGGATGAGCAGGGGCACCAAATGCCTTCCATGACTGGTGTGAGCCCCCCCCCCCTCAGGCGGCCTGCAGAAACCTGCTGGAGGGAAAGAAATTTGGAAGTTACCCCACCCATAAAACCTCTGCCCCAGGATACTATAAGCCAGGGGGGGTCTCCAGCACGGTGCCCGCCAACAATTTTTCTGGCACCCACCAGGTGGGGCTTTTGACCAGCCAGGTGGGGCTTTTGACCAGCAGGGCTTCTTGGGAATCTGTTTGGCTGCGCAGATTCCTCTTGGGAATCTGTTTGGCTGCGCAGATTTTAAAAAAACATTGCTCTGGCAGGAGCTGCCACCACAACACAAGGCTCTTCATGGTGTGACTGAAGGGAAGCCGCAGCCGCCGTTTTGTGGCTGGTTCCACCTCCTCTGGCAGCCGCTTTGTGGCCTGCACTGTGTCAGGATTCCAAAGGTGTCCACAAGCTCAAAATGACTGGGGTCCCCAGTCTGCAAAGTTCCCTCCTACATTGGCATTGTTTCCCCACCATCCAACCCTCGCAGGAAGACAAACACAAAAAGTTGATGTGTGGCCAAGGCAGCTATGAGAACCATAACCACCATCACAAGAGCCAAGTGCACAGTTGCTGCAGATATGTGTGAAAGGGAACAGAAATTAGGACAGAGGGAAGTCCACAGAAGAAAACTCCCCAAACCTCTCTGCATTTGTAAGGGTAATCACACCAACTTGGAGAATCCAAGTTCTACCCTACTACCCTATATCCCTTTATGCTTGTAGGAAAGTAGCCATTCCTAACAGTGACCATGTTACTACCTCCATAGCTCTGGCAATAAAGTACGGTATAACCTTACGTGAAGTGTGTACTCCTTTGTTTGGCTGTGGAACCTGACAAGTAGCTCTGTCCATCCTGAACTGACTGCCCAACAGCTTCATTGGATGCCCTCAAGTTCTAGGATTTTGGGAGAGGGAGATAAATTTCTCTTTGTCAATGCTCTGCACCCCATGCATCATTTGATAAGCCTTTATCATGTCCCCTCCTTAGCAGTCTCTTTTCTAAACTGAGAACTCTTTTCACTTTATCCTTTCCTCCGAGGGAAGGGGCTCCAACCCACTCATCATCTTGGTTGCCCTGATCTCTACTTCTTCTAGCTCTGTGATGTCCTTTTTGAGAGACGAGGACCAGAACTGAACACAGTATTTCAAATGAGGGCACACCACAGATCTATATGTAGATCAATCCAGCATCATCGCCACATTCTTTGTTACAAAGGAGACGGCGCTCCTAGATACAAATACATTCAACAATACAAGCATCAAACAGTAGCATACACAGCATTAAGAGCAAGATAATGATCGTTTCTAGCCACAGGTGTTATTTTACCATAAGGATAATTGCCTCATGCTTATCCAATCCTATTTTAAACCCCTCAGAATTTGACAGGAGCATTATAGTGTTAGAAAAACAATGAAGACAAGAGGAGACTGTAATAAAACACTCGAAGACAGAGTTTTAAGACTCCAGTGAAATGTAGGAGACAAAAGTCATCCTTGTGTAACCGACAGCTGAAACCAGCCAGCCACTGTGTGGTTCTTAGAATGCTCTTTGTATCGTCCTTATTTTTGGATTCAGGGAACCTGCCAAAACAATTATGCTACTTGGTACTCTGCCACAAAGGTTATGGCTGAGAAACAAAACACCACTCACGGCCATATCCCCAGGGAGCCGCGAAAACTCACAAGCAGAAGCGTGTCTAAGTGCATAATGCGTCTGAAGAAGGGAGCCGTGACTCACGCAATCTCCTCCCCTTGCCACAAATTTGGGGAGTTGAAGGTGCTCCTGGATGCTTGCGCTTTTCCACTGCACAATGTGCTATATGAGTGAAAAGGTAGGTGAAGCCCACCCCCCACCCCCCAGGATAGAAAGAGCTGAAGAATGAGGGGGCCAAGAGAGGGGGGTGACCACATCAAGCAGCTACTAGGAGTACATAAGAACATAAGAGAAGCCACTGTTGGATCAGGCCAATGGCCCATCCAGTCCAACACTCTATCACACAGTGGCCAAAAATACCAGGCGCCATCCAGAGGTCCAGCAGTGGGGCCAGGATACTAGAAGCCCTCCCACTGTTGCCCCCCCCCCAAGCACCAAGAAGACAGAGCATCACTTGCCCCAGAGCCCCTATCTATACCTTGTGGCTAATAGCCACTGATGGACCTCTGCTCCATATGCTTATCTAATTCCCTTTTGAAGCCGTCCATGCTTGTAGCCGCCACCACTTCCTGTGGCAGTGAATTCCACGTGTTAATCACTCTTTGGGTGAAGAAGTACTTCCTTTTATCCATTCTAACCTGACCGCTCAGCAATTTCATGGAGTGCCCACGAGTTCTTGTATTGTGAGAAAGGGAGAAAAGTACCTCTTTCTCTACCTGCTCTTTCCCATGCATCATCTTATAAACCTCGATCATGTCACCCCTCAGTCGTCGTTTCTCCAAGCTAAAGAGCCCTAAGCGCCTTAACCTTTCCTCATAGGGAAAGTGTTCCAACCCTTTTATCATTCGAGTTGCTGGCATGAGGGTCTGCGGTTCAAAAAAGGCTGGAGCTGGCCCTGCCCGCCCCCCGCCCAAATTAAAAACCTTACGGTCCGTCCCCAATACTTACATCTCACAGTGGGGGGGCTCAAGAACCGCTGCTGCGAGGCCAGCCACAGCACAGACACAGGCAGTGAGGAGGCTCAGAGAGAGACTGCTGCCATGTCACCAGGACAAAAACGGAAGCACCAGAAAGCCCACCAGGGAACTGGAAACTGACGCTCTAGTCCTTGTCTCTATGGTTTTCAGAACCATAGAGACTTGGAGGACTTAAATCCTAGAGCGTCACTTTCCGGCCACCATTTTTTCCCCCCGAGGCCCAATTTTTAGAAAGCGGGGAGGGGTATTGAAAGCGGGGGTTCCCCCTCCCAGCAGGGGCTTGGCAAGCCTAAGTTGCCCTTTTCTGCACTTTTTCCAAAGCTACAATATCCTTTTTGAGGTGTGGTGGCCAGAACTGTACACAGTACACCAAATGGGGACGCACCATTGATTTATACAGGGGCATTATGATATTGGCTGAAGAATTTGGGGAGAGGGTGGGAGACAGACAACACCGAGCCCTGCAGGGCAGTCCTTTGGGAAGTTCTCCCACACAAGCCCCACTGAAGTGACAGAGACTTTTTCTGAGGGGGGGGGAGGGAGACCGGCACAGGCCAAGAGGTGAGGAACCTGAAATGGCCACTTTGGGAAGTGCAGATGGAGCGCCAGTGAGAGAGCCGGGGGGATTTCAACAGAGCGCTGGAAACACTTTGCAAGATAAGAACTGGGAATCCAGCCAGCGTCCATCCGGTGCACTGTGGAGGTCACTCAAGAGGAGTAGGGCATGCCCTCCCTGGCATCTAGCCTTCACGTTTGTTTACTTACTTACTTACTTACTTTACTGATATCCAGCCTTCCTCCCCAGGGGGGACCCAAAGCAGCTTACATTGTTCTCTTTTCCTACATTTTACCCTCACAACAACAAAGAGCAGGTAGAGAAAGAGGCCCTTTTCTCCCTTTCTCACAATACAAGAACTCGTGGGCACTCCATGAAATTGCTGAGCGGTCGGGTTAGAACAGATAAGAGGAAGTACTTCTTCACCCAAAGAGTGATGAACACATGGAATTCACTGCCACAGGAAGTGATGGCGGCTAGTCAGTGTTCCCTCTAAGCTGAGTTAGGGTGAGCTGGCTCACAGTTTTTCAGCCTCCGGCTCACAGCTTTTTGCCTTAGCTCAGGAAGGATGGCTCCAGAGCAAACTAATTTCTGCAGCAGCCAAATCGCCGGCTCACCACTTTAATGCCGGTCGCTCACAAAGTAGGATTTTTGCTCACAGGACTCCGCAGCTTAGAGGGAACCTTGGCGGCTACAAGCATGGACGGCTTCAAGAGGGAATTAGATACTAAGCCTATGGAGCAGAGGTCCATCAATGGCTATTAGCCACAAGGTATAGATAGGGGCTCTGGGGCAAGTGATGCTCTGACATCTTGGTGCTTGGGGGGGTCAACAGTGGGAGGGCTTCTAATGTCCTGGCCCCACTGGTGGACCTCCTGATGGCACCTGGTATTTCTGGCCACTGTGTGACACAGAGTGTTGGGCTGGATGGGCCTTTGGTCTGATCCAAAATTGGCATCTCTTATGTTCTTATGTAACCCTGTAAGGTAGGTTACGGCTGAGAGCCTCCCCCGGCCAGCTTCCCTGGCAGAGTCTCTCAGATCCTAGGCTGACACTGTAGCCCCTCCAGCACCCTGGCTCTAAAAGGGGGGACCCCAACAAAAGTCCGTATGGTCAAAGCGATGGTATTCCCAGTAGTACTGTATGGCTGCGAGAGCTGGACCATAAGGAAGGCTGAGCGCAGAAGAATACAGGCTTTCGAATTACGGTGCTGGAGTCCCTTGGGCTGCAAGGAGATAAATCAGTCAGTCCTAAAAGAAATCAACCCTGACTGTTCCCTGGAAGGCCAGAGACTGAAACGGAAGCTCAAAGACTTTGGCCACCCAATGAGAAGGCAGGGCTCACTGGAGAAGACCCTGATGCTGGGAAAGATTGAAGGTCAAAGAAGACGGGGACGGCAAAGGATGAGATGGTTAGACAGTGTCATCAAGGCAAACTCTGGAGCACAACAGAAGACAGGAGGGCCAGGCGCAATGTGGTCCGTGGGGTCACGAAGAGTCGGACTCGACTGTGCGACTGAACAACAACAACAACAAAATTCTTCTCCCAGCAACAGCCCTGTGAGGTGGGCTAGGTGGAAAGTTCGTACCTGGCCCCCAGTCACTCAGCAACCTGCTGTGGCAGAGCTAGGATTTAAACCTGGGTCTCCCGAATCAAACCACTGCACCAAACTGGCTTCCTAGAATTGTTTATTATTCTAATCAATTATTATGAATTTAATGTAATCTAATTCATATCTTGTACATTAAAATTTACAATAAATTACTATAATCCTTATAGTAAATATGTATTGTTAAAATATCTATATCCCACCTTTAACCCATCAGTCAAGGCCAACTCAAAATAAACAATAGAACCCTCCAATTCCTCTCCACCAATTCCTCTCCACCAAATACCTGCAGCTGACACGTCATCAACAGTCCTGAAAAGCAAAATGGCCTTCTAGCGTCTCCTGAACACCATTAGCAATGATGCCCCCTGCGGCTGCAAACTCTAGGTTGGGAAATTCCTGGAAACTTGGGGACAGAACTTGCGGAAGGCAACGTTTGGGGCTGAGTGCTGGATCCTCCGCTATCTGTTGTGAATTGTTTGCTTGTCTTACTCTGTATTTTATACTGTTTTACAAGAAATTGCAAGTAGATAAATAGGTACCACTTGGGTGGGAAGGTAGCAGCGTTCCGTGCGCATTGGCGTTTAGTCATGCCGGCCACATGACCACGGAAACGTCTTCGGACAGCGCTGGCTCTTCGGCTTGGAAACGGAAATGAGCACCGCAACCCTAGAGTCGGATTCGACTGGCTTTCGAGCAAGGGAAACCTTTACCTTTACTATATTTACAGCCTCTGTTTTCATACATCTGTGAACTGTTCTGAGCCCCACTTTGTGAGGGAGAGGCGGCATATACAATAAAACAATAAACAAGTAAACAAGAAAGGACAGCAGCGGGGTCTATTGCCACAGAGGCCATCCTCCAAAGCAGCCATTTTCTCCAGGGGAACTGGTTCCCACGGGCCAGAGAGCAGTTGGAACTCTGAGAGACCTCCAGGCCCCTCCTAGAGGTTGGCAAGGGAGGCGGTTCTATAGGGAGGGCGCTGTGGTGGGGAAATCGAAGGCACCCCCTGGTCACTGCCAGAGGATGGCCTCCCGTTGTGACTGAAGAGCTCCGAGTTCTGTGGCGACATCTTGCAAATACGACATCCGAGATTCTCCGACAGGAAGCGAGTCACCCCCTTCTCTGACACATTTGTCACTCTGTCTCCTGGCACTGGCCGTATGCTCTCCGTCCCTCACCATGGCCTTTGGCCTAGCTTGCTGGGGAATCCTGCCTGCCTCCCCACTTCCATCCCGGCCTTCCTCCAAGGAGCACAGGGCGGGGTCTGCATCTGCCCCCCCCCATTTTGTCCTCACGGCAGCCTCCTTGTGGACTAGATTAGGCTGAGCGAGAGAGATCCAGGTGGGCCGCCATATCGGTCTGGAGCAGCAAAACAAAGTTTGCATCCAGCGGCACCCTTAAGACCCACCACATTTTATTCCATGTAAAAGCTTTCGTGTGCAGAGTTGCCATCTCTGGGTTGGGAAATTCCTGGATATTTTGGGATGGAGTCGGGGCAGGCCCGTAGCCAGGATTTTTAAAGTCAGGGGCATTTAAATTTCTTCAGGGGCACCAGCTAATCAAATTAATGTGGGATTCTTTTTAAGTAAGTCAGCAGAGTATTAAGATACTGAGTCCATGGTGTGTATTAAAATATAAAAGTTTACTATAAACCTAACATGGGAAAAAGGTACACAGGATATGAAAATAAC